>NC_056700.1:7523812-7750896 GCF_018831695.1 Puntigrus tetrazona
CCTCCTCAGCTTATCTGATAAGGCAGAGCAATTCTATTAGCACAATCAAAGTTTTCTAGATAACCGGGTGGGTTATCACAGACACCTCATTTCATAGGCATGCTTGTCTTATGTAAAGCTTTGTCTAGTCCACAGGGGGCGGTTGCATAAACATAGACGTGATTGTCGAACCACGAGTCATCTTAAGAACTAGTTTGGCCGACCATTTTAGTCAAGAGGTTTCTGATTAAAATTAGGTCAGTCTACAGCATATTTGCATTAACTAGAATGTAAATAGAATCTAATCAGATTTTTAACTGATCTATGCAAGTGGAACCAGAGGGTGCAAACATTCAACCCTGATGGAAATCTCCACCTGCCTGCAGCATTTTAGTAACCCTTTAGGTGTAGCCAGTTAGCTTGTTCGGGTTGGATTAGGTTTGGGCCCAGAAACCCTCAATTTCGAACTATCTGTGTCCATCTGCTTGGTCACATGGTCCAGTCTTTAGGATTTAAAAGTTTTTTGCCGAGCATTAAAGATCTAATAAAAACAACACCCTACTAAAAGTTTACACTCCAAAATTAGATTTGATTCAGCAAGTAGCCACAAAGTTCAGTTCAAAATATCCCACAGAGCATTTATTATACCATGCAGAAAAACCAGTATACATCAAAGGGTCCTACCACATTCAAAAGCACAAAAAATTACTCAAGACCATCAATAAAATACTCCAAGTATGGAATCAGTGGTTCAACTTGTAATATTAAGAAGCTAAAAAATACTTCTTGTGCACAAAAAGCCTAAAATTCAACTCTTTGCTTTCATTATGGCAAACACCACGATGCATGTCGCGAGCCTTTTCTTCTGAATGGCAACGTTGTATTTGCAGTACTTTCTTTCTTGGCACTAGGGTGGCACAGAGAAATGTTTTTTCTTTTTCTTTGCACACTAAAAGTATTCTTACAGCTTCGGAAGAAGTTTTACAGTTTAGACCACTGATGTCACACTAGCCTATTTTTCTCAATGTTTTTTCTACCTTCCTAGACCTTGAACATGGTGGGACCCCTTGCTGTATCTATGAAGAGTTAGAAATCTCTTGGATTTTATCCTAAATATCGTCATTTGTGTTCCAAAGAAGAACCAAGGTCATTCATGACAGAATTTTCATTTTTGGGTGAACTATCCCTTTCTGTCTAAAAATTTAAACAGTTGTTTTAAAATGGTCCCTTGGTACAACACCTCCACAACATTACAATTATTTATTTTTATTGTATTTTACCAGACCGAGCATTAGTTTAAAAACATGCTAAACAAAAAAACTAATAAAAAGGAAAAAGAAAATAATAATATAAATACTTTAAAAGTGCATTTTTGCTCTCGTCATTTATTAGTGTACGCTACACTACATGCAATACAATTACAAAACACTATTATGAGTTAAAACCAAACAAAAAAGATTGCTGAAAAGTACTTCTGACATCAGAGTTCAAAGGCTTTTAGTGTTTTGATTTGCAGTTATTAACTTACTTTTAAATGTACTTTTCTCATAACTAATTGCAAACAATTACACTGTTTAATGATGGTGCGAAAGAGTTTTATCTTTAAAAAAAAATAAAAAATCATGGTTTGTTTTCATATATAAAATTCTTGATTTGATATTAAATAACACAATATGGCAGAAAATTGCATTTATTCAGTGTTTAATATCTGAGTGAGTCTGAGACCACTGGCTGTGAATCTTTTGACCGACTGCTACACAAGAACAGCTTTTCCTGCTGTGTTAGCTTTTTTTTTTTACCTAACCTACTTATCTTTTGTCCTGTCAGTTACCCATATACTGCTTACACGTAAGGCTGGTGATATCGGTGCAGCATTCTCAATGACAGTGCGTGTTCGCAGCCATTCCCTAACAATGGAAATGTGTTTGGTGAAGGAGTGAGGAATAAAGTCACCCAAGGACACTCTAAAACGACATGCAAATGCAGAATCGCATCTGTTCTCCTGCCAATAAGTCAACCATTACAGCATCTCCCACCTAAACCATCTCAAGAGAAGCCGGAATTTCAGAACTTCAATCAATCACCAGTCAATAAAACGTGTGTGGTTCCAGAAGTCCACAAACACTTAAACAACAAATATTTATCCCCACAAATCTCCACCGTGCCTCCAAACCATCTACACGCGGGAGGATATTTGAAAATCGTGCCAATAGCGGTTTTCCGAAGTTCTTGTTCAACAGCAGAATAAAAGCTGAATTACGGCTTATCCGTACGACGATAAAATGTGAACTCTTTGAAAACTGTAATGCAAAACTTGTGATCCGGCGCGAGACCGATCTGTCCTAAACAACCTGTTGTAGGAAAAGCATCACGATCGGACTGTTAAGATTAATAATTTAACTGAAAGGGTCTAACAAACAAACTGTGGGAAACATACATATTGACAGAGCAAAAGGCACCTACGTACGGAGAGGTCACAACCTGACGCACATTAACAGACAGATGGCAGAAGCGGACGAGCATTCACTCACGTGGCTTCTGGCCCCATACGTGCAAATGGAGCTTCCCAGAAGAGTAAGTAGATGAACCCCAAGACCAGCATGGGACACAGGGACGAACAGTAGTTTGTGTGCGGGCTTCATGTTCCTCATCCATTCACATGGTACCGTGTTTTTAGATCACCTAAAAACGAGACAGAAAAACCCATGGAAGCTGAATAACACTTTCACAGCATGCAAATAAGCAGACAGACTCTCAATAACGTTGCTGTTTGAGAACGAGAAGCATCTGTTGCAGTTACAAAGTACAATCCAAAGGCTGAAGAGTGATGAGCTTCCCGTTGCTCAAAGATGTGCGTCACTTCTTCTGGGTCGATTCGTACTAATCTATTTTTTGGTTTTGATATAGAGCGAATACAGACGGTAATGTGTCTGAAACGTAATATTAACTTCTTGTTTCTAAACTGTACAAAATGTAACACCTGCAATCTGATATTTGGGAAAACAGCTCTCCTCTTTCTCTGATATTACTTAACTGAATGTAAAACACAAAGGAATACAATGGCAGCGTGTGATTAAATCGATGTCGAAAGTGAGTGTGAGGATAGTCTGGTTCTCGATGCTGGCAGCTCAGGGCGGTCCAAGCGTGCGTTTTGCAAGTTCATGCGGTGTTGTGCTGTATCACATTTTCTTTAGGGTGAGCAGGCGTGCTTTAACAAGGGTTTGGAAAATAATAGGATCTGGAGTGGTTAAGAACTGTGCTACTGATAACACTGTTTTGGATGGGTGTTTTTAATGATCAAAATGTGTTCATTTACTATAGGTTAGGTGGATCACTTTTTTATGCAATGGTACTGGTTACTGTAATAGTTTTCATTGGTAAGCCTTGCTATACGATTTTGTTTAGTCCTATTATGAATATGTTAGCACAACTTTTAAAAGGTTAACTACTAGTGGATGAACAGATCTGTGTACTAGTGTTATTATGTTTCTGTTTTTATAGTGTCATTCCATTTCATACAGATAAAATGATGATGGTTATGTTCTATTTTTAAATAAACTGAGTTTTGATTCAGCAAAATGCATTAGGCCTGTATTATTTAAAAAGATTATTTAAAAATAATAATATTGTGAAATATTATTAAAGAATATATAATATATATATAAGAATATATTTAATTTTTTTATAACATTACAGTTAGTTATTTTAACTTTAATAATATTTCACAATATTATTCTTTTATTGTGCTTCCTAACAAATAAATGCGGCCTTACTGATCATACAGGACTTCTTTCAAAGTCAAAAATTAACCGACTTTTGATCAAGTAATAATATCAGAATGCATCTGAAAACAGTTGTGGTAAGTTTCTTGTAGTTAGTGCTTGTAACTATGTAACAAAGAAAACTAAATACATAAATAGGTAACACTTTATTTTAGAATAATTTCCTACTTGGTAGCCATTGTACTTACATTTACATTTACATTTAGTCATTTTGCAGACGCTTTTATCCAAAGCGACTTACAATTGAGAGTACAACAGCGATTCATTTTTTTGAGAGACAAACAGACAGAGTAAGTGCTTATAACACCCAGTCACAGGGAGTGTTCAAATTAGTACATGCCAGAAGGGAAGGAATAAACAAGGGGAGGAGAAGGAGACAGAGACAGAGGTAGAGTATATATATATATATATATATATATATATATATATATATATATATATATATATATATATATATATATATATATATATTATTTTTTTTTTTATGATGAGGTCAGGTATTGCTGAAAGATGTGAGTTTTCAGCAGTTTCTTAAGATTGACAGAGATCCAGCATTCCCGGATATACTGGGAAGATCGTTCTACCAGCCAGGAACAGAGAACGAGAAAGTTCTGGAGAGTGATTTGAGCCTCTTTGAGATGGTACCACGAGGCATGCGCCGCTAGCAGATCTCAGACTTCTAGAGGCGTGTAGATTTGTAATAGTGAGTGGAAGTAGACCGGTGCCGAGTCTGTGGTTGTTCTATATGCAAGCATCAGTGCCTTGAACTTGATGCGAGCTGCAATCGGCAGCCAATGTAAGGAGATAAAGAGAGGTGTAACATGGGTTCTCTTGGCACTTACATAAAACAAAATGTACTTGCCATGTAACTAAGCTATGGAACAATTTGTACTTACAGTTTGTAATTATGTAGCTGTAATAGTCTGCTTCTGTTACATTAGAATTACAGAATATTACACAGACATAGGCTACTTAAAATTGTACAAAGACTGTACTTGTATTTTTTCACATACTGGACACCTCATCTACCGGCACCTTAGTTAGATTTATCTAATTAGTACACAGTTTGAATACATGTAATGCCATTCTAATTACATTAAAATTACAGAATATTACGCAGACATAAGCTACTTAAAATAAATAATGAAATAATAATTATTATTACTACAAACACTCCAGGAAACCATCAACACCATAAGTGAACATCTCCAAAGGGAACAACCTTCCTTTGGGGAAATTAACTGATGTTTGAATGTATGAAGACAGTTCCTTTAGAGTTCACACAGGTGTCTTAGTACATTAACATCACATAAACATATGTACGGTCCTATGAAAAACAAAACAATTGAATTAAAATGTTAACGATAATTATGAAATGCGTTATTTTTTGCACTGTATATCATTGATGTTATTATTTATTTGATTTTTGCAGGCTATAGTGAAGAGCTTGGAGTTTCTGTATGGATCTCACGATAGTTTTATCACAGAACATGATGAAATGCTCGTCAAATAAGCACACAAATTTATCCTTACACAGTTTAATATTCAAAGACACTAGTCCATCCATATTGACATTTAATTAATTGTAAAATAAGCATGTTCTCTGAAAAGAAATTGCATTGAACATACATGAGTGCTATTTTTTTAAACCCAAAGTTCGCATGCCTAGTAGTCTATTAAATGCCTACATATGAAATATGATATAGGTAAAAAAATATCAATTATGATTTTACATTCTGTTTCTTCATTTTAAGGCTCCGTATTCAGTCTCAGCTATAAGAAGATCCCATTGTGACCCATGTCGAGATTGCTAAATACTACTCATTTTCAGTTAGACAAAAAAAGGAAAAATATTTCTGGCCACTTTGCGTACAACTGATGCTTACTGTATTTAAAGCGGAAACAAAAAAAAAAAGGCTTGAAATGTAGCTTGTTTCCCCACAATCAAAAAACAATTGCAAACAATGCCTGTCTGTGTGCTAAAAACAACACTGAAATGGTCATTTCTATATACTTTAATCAGTTTCAAGGATATTTGAAAGAACAGGATTTGTTTTAACAGCTTCCAAAGAGTACAAATGTGTAATATTGTTAACTAGGCCTCGTTTGAAACTAACATCATACATTTTAGCGCGGGCTAGTTGCTTTCTCACACGCTGTAATCACATCAGTAAGTTTTAACATCCTTTTGTTACAACAGGTAAAGCATAATCGCTGGATCAAGACGTATCCACCGTTAAAAGGCATATTTGGCAGAAATCACCAATAGCAGTTCGTCAAACTTTTATTTATTTGTATTTAAGGTCTCTCGCACTTAAAATAGTTAACACTGTGTATAAACCCTGCCAATGCGATCCTGGAATATCATATCTAATGTTTCACATTACTCATACTCATTGTTGAGCCGAGTTGACAAATAATCCTGGTTATTCATAATCTGACATGTGACTGCATTCCTAAACCCTAACACCCCCCAAGCACCCCACCACACACAACGATACAACATCATACAAAAGGTATCTTAAAACACCAGCCAAAACAATTAGTTCGAAAAAGAAAAACTACCACAAAACAGTTATTAATCCATCCATCATTAGAGTTCATTCCATCATTTCTTCCTAAAGCACGGGGTAACCGTGCACTCAAGGATTAGTAACTCTAGTCTGTGTAAGTATTTTGCCAGCTAGGGTTTGATAGTAGACTTCAGTCGTTTATTAGTCATTTATTCACGTTGTTTCAGACCTTTAGCCGATTAGCACAACATTTACACTGCTTTGGTCTAAATAGTGAAAATGCATGATTCCCTGCTGATTATAAAAGCATTATGCACAGTTCACGTGACTCAAGTTATGTTTGACATCTGAAGCCATACAATATCTTTGCGTAAGGAACAGTTCTCAAACATCAAAACGTCTGTTTACATTCAAATTGGCTAGAGGGTTGGGGGGACATTCACATCGTATCGTAACACTTAGAAAATAGTGCACAAGACTATCTTTTATTATCACATTTTTGAAGCTTGACTATTCTCGGTCATCACCCAACCATTTTACACAATATTTGTTTTACTGCATGTAAGAATATTCATGCAACACAAGGGTGCATGAATGATGATTATTCGCTTAACCACTATAAAGTTCATCCATGGCAACATATCAAAGAGAATGGAAACAACAAGAACATTTTTTTAGTGCCTTACCACTGATCACAATCTGTTACGAACAAAACGATCAAATCAAATTTAAAATGATCTTGAGAATAACAAGCATTTAAACCAATGTGTGCCACAGAGATCGTTCTCCTGAAAGAAACCAAAGTAAACAAAAAGTGCATGCCTTTCTAGTCAAGGTCACACAGTCCCAGCAGAGTAACTGCAGGTGAGGTTCAACACGTGAACTGTGAATATGTTCCACTACATGTTAACCAAAAACTGTGGCAATACATTTAATCTCCGTTACGTTAGGCTCTGCATTAAAAGTATAGTCTAAATACCACTTGGTTACATACTTTGCCAAAACAGTGGCATCAAAAAACTGTCTATGTGCACTGTGTGTGGACAATGTATCTAAAAAAAAAAAATCACTCCATTAGTCTAATGTAACGTGGCGTTTTAAAAACTGAGAGACGCGAAAAACCTAGATCCATATGGTGGACGCTCCATTCTGTTCTTCGATGCACAAGTTACTCACTCCAGCATTTTACTAATGCCTTATCTATCTAAAAGTATGCAGGCTGTTGTGTGATAACGGCACTGTGATGTCCCGATACTGTATGTTTGCTTTTCTCAGAACGCAGGCAGGCTAACGGTTTACCCTCCTCTTCGCTTCACGCGCAAACCAGCGGGTAGCTCTCAAGATAAACACAGCATTACCGATACATTTCGACACGTCAGACCATACAAATTCGAGTGTCGAAGGAGAACGGAGTTAGACAACCAGACTGAAATACACACAATGGAAAATATGCAGAAAACGGCACGGATTATACGCGCTTAGGGGCCTAAAGCAAAGCAGCCTGCCTACTTGCGCTCATTCAGCTAGCCAGCCACACACACACACACACACACACACACACACACACATACAGTCCAGACGGGCTAAAACTCATTCACAAGAAAGCAACATACGATACTCTTTAAAAGAATCCACAAATTCATTCATTCAACGTTTCACACAGCGCCGAGTTAGTCTGTCGCGCGCGGATTGAACAGCAGCTCTGTGGTAAAACAAACGTCCAGTATAACGCAGATAAATGTCCATATAAATCCCACGGTTGCATCGGTTTCACATTACCTGTCCCCACCAGTCGTCAAAACCCTCGGGTTAAAATGTTATCGACCACATTTTTCTTCTCCTCCGCTGTTATGCGCCATCCTTTTTCACTACCAAAATGGAAAAAAAAATACGTGGGTACTTTATTACCTCCTCAAAGCAACGAGAGAGAAGCTGCGTGTTGGTTTATTTGGGAATCACCCTCTCCCTCTCCCTCTCCCTCTCTCTCCCTCCAACGTTAGTAAGTGGGAGGTCTACAGAAAGATTTCAGCACGGCCGTGTCTCAAATTCTAGCGAGTCGACTATGTAGACGGCACTGTAAACGAGTTACATACGCGCAGTTTTGGGACATCATCCGACGCGAACTGACTGACTCCCGTCCCCGAAAGAAACGCAGTCCCGAATGAAGGATAGACAGATATAGGAAAAGTAACTTGTTGGATACGATTGAACAATTCGTTTCTAAATTACTTGTTTAATTGTATCTATACGCTGCAACAGCCTGCATCAAGTTACAATAAACACCTTAGAAACTAGAAACTTTGAACCGTAAAGGCAACTGTTCAGAAGAACCGATTCGCAGAAATGACTTTTCATGAGCTAGTTAGTCGGATCGCCTGACCGAAATACCTTATTTTGTGCTTCCACTAAAGGTCACATGTCGAGTGCTTTGAATATATGCGGTGTTATCTGGCAGTGTCGTGACAATGAATGCATCTTTTCACAGGCGTTTTGTCCTTCTCACGTGATAGTATCTCGTCGTCAGCTATTGCATTATATCTTTGCACATGATGGGTAGATGGGCTGGCGTTTTATAGGCTGTGAACAGCCTATATCATTGTTTGGAGTTTTATCATTGTTTGGAGCTGCTCTGCAGATATTGTAGACTGTTGGAATAAAACAACAAAAGATATCTATTTACTTTTAAATATATTTCACCTCGATAGGCTAAAAGAAGACAATAAATAGTGTTTAAATCTTGTTTAATTCAATTCAAGTTTATTTATATAGCACTTTTTATGATACAAATCATTGCAAAGCAGCTTTTACGGAAATGTAGTTTCTACTGTATTTGTAGATATATTGTAGAAACTTAATGTATTTAACTAATGGCAAAATTTGGTAATTTTGTATTGTTGCCTGAGGGGTTGACAGCATCTCTTCTCAGGTGTTCGGTCATCTAAGATCATTTAATGGGTAGATTCAGCCTGAAGCTTGTAAAATTCCTAGATACCACAGGATGTTAACCTCGTGGCTGAAACAGAGACACAAACAAAGACATAATTGGTGTAGCTGTTCCATCCAAGCAAAAAAAATAAAAATTTGTTCAACCCAAGCTTAATAATAATAATGTGCGTTTTAATTCGATATAACTGCATTGCAAATATTATGAGATTAATTATGTTAATGCTTGGCTAAAGAGATGTGTCTTTAGTCTACATTTAAATAGAGAGAGTCACGATTGCTATCATGAAGTCTATTCCAGGGTTTGGGGGCAAAATGTGAAAAGGCCCTACCTCTTTTAGTGGGTTTTGCTATCCTAGGTACTACCAAAAGTCCAGAGTTTTGTGACCCTAATGACAGGGTTGGATTGTAGTGTGGCAGCAGACTAGTTAGGTATGCAGGAGCTAAACCTTTAAGGGCCTTATAAGTGAGTAATAATATTTTGTAACTGATACAGAACTTAATAGGTAGCCAGTGCAGAGGCTGTAAAATTGGGGTTATATTATCATATTTTCTGGACCTGGAAAGGACTCTAGCAGCAGTGCTTTGAACTATTTGTAGCTTGTTAATTGAAGATGCAGGACTTCCAGCTAGAAGTGTGTTACAACAGACTTGTCTAGAGGTCATAAATGAATGAATTAACTTTTCTGCAGCAGAGACAGTAACATGTTTCGTAGCTTGGCGATGTTTCTAAGATGGAAGAATGCTATTTTTGTAACATGGGAAATATGATTTTCAGATTTTGACTGTGGAGGAAGTAACAGTACATCCGTTTAGTAGCAGATTGTAATCCAAGAGATTCTGTGTACTCTTATTTGATCCGATAAGTAATATCTCTGTCTTTTCTAAATTTCAAAATTCTTCAAAATTTTATCTTTTATATTTTTAACACACTCTGTTAGTTTAGATAATTCATATTTAAACTATATAATTTCATCTGCTCTTGTTGAGATATGTAGTTGAGTATCATCCACATAGCAAAAGACATTAATCCTGTGTTTTCTAATAATATTACCCAGGGCAACATGTATATTAAAAATAGCAGAGAACCCAGGGCAGATCCTTGTGGTCCTCCATATTTTACTGGTGATAATTAAGATGACACCTATATAAATAAACAAAGCGGTAGCGATCACTTAGGTAGGATCTAAACCCTCTTAAAACATGTCTTTAAATACCTGTATTTTGTAATTTATCTATAAGTATGTCATGATGTATAGTGTTGAACGCAGCACTAAGATCAAGTAAAATAGCAATGAGATGCAGCCTTGGTCTGACACAAGAAGCAAGTCATTTTTAACAAGTGCCGTTTCTGTGTTATGATAGGGCCTGAAACCTGAGTGAAATTCTTCATAAAGATATTTTTTTGCAAGAAGGAGCACAATTGAGCAGACTTTTTCTATAATTTTTAAAATCAACTTGTACATTTGAAATGGGTCTTATTTATCAGTTTACTAGGATCTAGTTATGGTTTCTTAATAAGAGGCTTAATAACTGCCAGCTTGAATGGTTTATGGACATGACCTAAAGATAGCGACGAGTTAATAATATTGAGAAGGTGACTGCATACGCCAGTAGAACAGTGCTGAAGTCAATTATTCCACCACTGAGAAGGAATGTTTGGCTGTAATCTGGGCTCTGGAAAATGGCAGCTCTATTTAGAATACAAACTGTTCACAGTAATCACAGATCACTCAGCCCTACAGTGGGTAATGTCTTCAACAAAAACTATGAGTCGTCTAATCAGAAGGGCCTTACGGCTTCAAAGATTTGATTGCATTGTTGAATATCGAAAGGGAAGTTAAATATGGCACCTGATGCTCTGTCTCGCATTTACCCCAGTTGTCCCCTCTACACCAGTCAAGAAGAAAAGTTGGAACTTCCAATATCTCCAGTTGTCATCTGGGAAGAGCAGCACAAAGATCCTTCAAGCATCAGCAGACGGTGTCTTGACTTTAAACAAACCAGTATGAAATACTGGAGGATACACTCTATCATAAAACTCACCGGTCAATCACTCAAGTTGACTATCGAGTGTACATTCCAGATAGCCTGGTGTCCACCATTTTGCATCACTACCACTCAAATCCATGGTGTGGCCATGTAGGCATTTACAAGACCTACAAGCGAATCCATGATGTTGCATTTTGGCCTGGCATGTGGACTGACATCAAATGTTATGTCAAAGGTGCGTTTAATGTCAGACATTGAAAGGAGAAACAAACCAGCACCACCTATCCCAATTAAATGATTGGTGTAGACATCATCGGGCCATTGCCCCGAAGCCCACAACAAAATGAATACTTTTTGGTCGTTGTAGACTATTTCTCCCACTGGGTAAAATTTTTCCCTCTGCGAAAGGTGAATGCACAAACTGTTGCATTACTTTTTTGGAAATAAATTTTTACTCAATGGGGAGTGCCAGATTTTATCCTCTCAGACCGAGGAGTTCAGTTTGTGTCATCACTGTTTTGAGAACTGTGTGAAAGGTGACTGAATGACTGAAAGGATTAATCGCACACTCAAATGTAGGATTTCTGCCTATGTGGACAATAATCACAGAAAATGGGACCAATACTTACCAGAACTTCGATTCGCTATTAATTCGTCTGTTCAGGAAACTATTGGAATGACCCAGAACTTCACTTGGGAAGAAAACTGCAAAGCTGCATGGAAAAAATCTAACCCCAGACTGTCCATCTTACGAGACAGTTCATCATTTTGCTGAGCTCCAGACTAAAGCCATGGAATGCTGCAAGAAAGCACAAAAGAGACAACTCAGGAATTATAATAAAAATAAGCGAGATGTTACCTATAAAGAAAAGGATTGTCTGTGGATGAGAACCTTTCCACAGTCTAGTGCTCAACACCACTTTACAGCTAAACTGGCTCAAAAATGGAAAGGTCCTTACCGAATTCTGAAACAGGTTGGCCTGGTGAACTATCGCATTTCACTAGAATCCACAGGTTCGCACAATACACGTATCCAACCTAAAGCCATGTTTTCCCACTTCTGTGGAGCTGGAAGGACAAGGAAAGAGGAAAATTCTTGAAATCTTCTGAAGAAGAATTCCTTGGATTTTAATTTACTCACCTTTCTGGTTTCTACAACCGTGGGTTGTCTTCTCCGGGAGTGTGGTAATACAGAAAAATCCGTACCTGATCTTTCACCTTGCCCTCAATTAGGCAGAGGATGATGTAAGCAAATTATATAAAAGGCGAGGAATAAAGTGGAAGTGAGCGCGTGTGTTGAAAGGAGTTTGGTTCACTTATTTACTGCTGCAGTTTATGTACTGGGCTTTTCCGTATGCATAGACCAGTGCGATTGCCAAAGAAACCACGAGAGAATTGGTTCCACATGATTTGCCGGTTGCAACAGAATCTTAGACGAGTTACCTGCAGCAGTTGTTTGGCCATCCTCAAGCCAAGTGCTTCAATACATAATCGAACACACGCATGTCTGAAGCCCGACACACACAAACATGTTCATTTGGGACTGTAATATATATATATATATATTTTCTCTTGAACTGAAATTGGACTTTGGAATTTTACAAAAAAAGAGCAATACTGAAACTGGCGCTTGAACAAAATATATATAAATTTCAACTTAAGTGTTAAACGGAATCTAATTTTGGGGGCCGCCACCGTTACAAGTTCTTCTGCTACAGTTAACTACTCTTTCAGTAATTTAGTGGGTACAGGGTCTAACAGGCATGTTGTTGGTTTAAATGCAGTGATAAATTTACTTAGCTCTTCCTGTCCTATAGTTGTGAAGTGCTGTAGTGTGAAGAATGAAGTACTAGGGCAGTAGAATCTTAATTTGTTACTGTATTTCATAAAGTCCTTACTATTAAACTGTAAGGAAATAGTTTATAAAAACAAACGTTGAATTGTTTTGGTTATTTTCTGTTTATGTTTATGGCTATGTTCTACTCTAGCAGCTTTTAAAGTGGAAATACTGTTTTTCCACGCAATTCTAAAAACCATCCGAGTTGGTTTTTCTCCATTTGCGTTCAAGATTATGAGTTTTTTCTTGAGAGAATGGGTATTACTGTTGTACCATGGAGCATTATGTTTTTCACTGACCTTTTCAATTTGATGGGGCAACAGCGTCTAATGTATTAGAAAAGATAGTGCCCTTGTGAGGTATTTTCAGTGTGTAAATAATTTATAATGACTATTATAGGCCACTGGTTGTTTAAACATTCTTAACCCTTATAAATTACATATGTAACAGTTAAAACGTGTGTTTTCTTCTCAAGGCAGTGCTCTAATTAATAGTCTAATATTTGACAGAAAGAAAACAACATGACTTACCAGCTCACCAGATTACCCTATACCACAAAAAGAGTTATAAAAACATCCACTGATCATAACAAGGGTAATAACTCTGGATTAATGACTTTGGAGTGGGGGTCATGAGATCTGCAAGTAGCCTATTTTTCAGATCTTAACTGTAAACTTCTATTACATTAAACAGGCAGCTCACCCAAAAATGTAAATTCTGCCGTCAAATGTCAAATGTCGTTCTAAACCTTAACTCTTCTATGAAGAAGGTTAGCAGAATGTTCATGGGTCTTTCTTCCAAATAATGAAAGCGAATGGTGTCCAGGTGCTTTTAAAATGCGCCATAAAATGAGTCCATACGACTCAAGTTACATTTTGAATCCGCACGATAGCTTTGTGTGAGGACAGCTCTCAAATGTCATTTGCATTAGTGTACACATTCAAATATGACAGAAGGGAAATATTTTCTGAGAATTTACTTCTCATTTGTTTTTGTCTGTTCTTCACGCATTTGTTTTGAATCAGAAGATTTGGAAAATAGTTCAGGGGTACCTCTTGGCAACTCCTGGTCAACATCCACTTACATTGTATATGGAAAAGAGTGGCGTGAACGATCTGTCGACTGTCCCCTTTTGAGATTATCTCGGTTAGGAGTAGGTTCCACTTGCAGGAATTATTAAGATATTGGTTGTACAGGCAGGATTAATCATCAGCAAGCGCAACAAAAGAGGCAAGGCATAATCCATAAACAGGATTAAGGTTAGGGCAGGCAGCAAATGATCAAACAGTCTACAATAAAAACAGTCCAGGGATCAAAACTACAGGCAAGGCAAGGAAAAAGACAGGAAAACTAGAAACACAGGAAACAGGAAAGTGATTAAACAAACATGCTAACAATAATCAGCAGTGTGTGTGAGTGTGAATGCAACCTTATAGTCCTCCTAGTATGATAGCCGTGAACTGATGATGAGCTCTGGTGAGTCCAGGAATATTATTTTGGGAAATGGAGTCCAGAGTGGATGGCTAAGGAACAGGATGGAGTACTCACTGGAGGAGTTCATGGGCACTTTAGCTGGTGAGGCTGCTATCCACTTAACTATACTTTAAATTTAATTCATGTGACCTGGGCAAACAAATCCAGAGCGTTTTTAAGTTTGGGCATTTAAGTCGATGGCATAAAATCATGGGTTTTGATTTAAAGGTTAGTAGAAGCTATAACTTACATGAAAAAAATCACAAACATGACAATTAAATAAAATAATACATAACATAGTATATTTACTTATTTATTCATTAATGCGTAATATATAAAATGTTTTAACAATGCAGCGATTGAATAAAGTTTTTTACAGTTAAATTTTTAATTTGAATTTTCAATGTACTCTCACTATAAAATAATTATTATTATCGTTGTTTAATTAACTGTAACAAATACTTTATTGTTAAAAAATAAAAAAAATATATATTATCTTATAATTTCTGGACAGAAGAGACTTGGAAGGAAATGTCAGTATCTGCACTGGCTATCGCCAAAATTAAAAAGTAGCAAAATATCAGCATATCAGATATTGTTAAAAATCCAATATTGCGCATCCCTAAATTTGGTTGTAATGACTGCAGCAATTAGGTTGTAGGTTTGATCCCCAGGTGAGGCATGGAATATCACCACTGTGGCCTTGATGATGCCACATGACACCAGACTGGCCCCAGGGAATTATCCCTGGAAAGGATATACTACATGTCCCTCTAGATAAAACTGTCTGCTAAATGACTACTTACAAGAATAAACAAACAAATGTAATGCGATATTTTGTGTTTTAGGTCAATGTACGTTGCACACTGCTGAGTTAGATGTGTTCCTACCTCAATTCTGGAACAATATTTTAATCCAAAAATTTAGCCTTAATCATATATCTACAGCTAAACCAACCTTTACCTATGAATAATTCCTAAAATCAGAGGAAATGATAGATGAATGACACTGATGTACTGCGCACCCACACACTGACCGTAAGCCAAAACTTCACAAAAATAACATATAAACCATATAAACTGTTTTTTAAATCGGAAGACTGACCCATCTTTGTTGACCCTGCAACAACATCGTAACTAAGCAATCCGATCAAACCAATAACCTAATGTACTGTGCACATGATTCTCATAAATCAAATTCTTAATTTCACTTTGAAACTGATTTTTGGCGGTATGTATTGTGAAAGATGCAATCATCTTCCAGATTATATTTATTTCAATAAATTATTTGTGGAGTTGCATTTAGGTATCAATTGCTGCAGTCATTACAACCAGATTTAAGGATGCACAATATTGGATTTTTAACAATATCTGATATGCTGATATTTTTCTACTTAATATTGTACTTGGTAAAATCAGGTTCTGCCAATGTGCCTAGTCTAATCATATTGCATTATGTACACACAACCCATGCTATATGTTGAAGATTCAGTAATTAGTAATTCATTTTTTGTCACTCTAAAGGATCTATGAGATCTAAAGGGCTTTGAAACAAATTTACAGACTGGAATACACACAACGTTAGCAGTCTGGAAGAGACAACACTTGTTGCTGATTATCATGGACTGTCTGCAGGAATTGCCAGTAGGAGTTGACAGACTTCACAATAAATATTGTTATCTATGATCAGCACAGACTTTACTTTCTTATCTTTAGACAGTGTTTCCTTTTTCATTGGAAGGATATTAAATGTAGCATATTTTGAGCCAGTTTCAGAGTTGTTCGTCTTTTAGAATATTCTTTTTATTTGTCATACTTCTAAACACAGGGTGCATGTACATTGCCCAGTTTTAGCACAGCAGACATATATAAAGTTATATAAAGTGTATGATTGCTGTTTTTAAATCAGTTTACAATGAATATTTTAGTAATGTAGTGTATGCCAGCCTTAAAAACATCGCATCTGAATATTAAGAAGTTAATAAGAAGATAGTCAGATGCCAGCATGGACATGTTATGTGACATGCCCTCATCTTCTAAAATGATGAGGAAAAACATTACGAGGTAAGAAAAATAAAACCTAGGCTAAACTGAATATTGGTTTATTGTTGTGAGTATAAACATGGTTTGTAACCACATGTGATACTTTGTCGTAGGCTGTTGTAAATGCCAGGTATTGCTTTATGATTAATGGCTTTTTAGTTAGCATAAATGCATTATCTATACTTGCTAGTAAGGGACCACTAATAATCCAACCTCTGTCTCATAGCATGAGAATAGCAATTACCACAATGATCAGAAACCTAGCCATGAATCATGTCTTGCTGGATATTAGCTTTGTGGGAGTGAGCCAAAGAACTTGCATTAAGGGAGGGGTGGCATTTAGAAAGGAGGTGTGTCACACCTGAATTCCTCTATAGCATGTTTAACACCAAACATTTTGTGTGTTTAACAGAGACAGCAAATGTACAACCATTTATATTTTTAAAAATTATTATGCTCGGAAAACGACACAAAAATCCAAACAATACGAGTGCATCCGCTTTTTAAAAGAGAGGAGAACATTCCCATTGCTGTCGAACTGAACAAAGAAACAAAACTGTGTAAACATGACATAGACTGCATTAAATACAGGTTTAGAGTATAAACATTACATGGACCAGCCACAGTGTGTTAAGTGCAGTGAATTGGACCGCCAAGGCCAGAGACACAAAAATGGTCGATTTTCCAAATCAGCCTGTTAATAATTTTGCATAATGCATCTGCGGTTTATCAGTGTTGCACCTTATACAAGCTTATACAAACAGAAACTACATCTAGATTTACTTAATTGACTGAGTCCATATTGTTTTTGTTAGGCTTGCCAGGATGCTCAAACAAACATAATACAGTTTAAATAGTGTGTCAGTGTTGACAGTTTTCATGGAAATTAACCAATACATGCAACCTGGACTAATAAAAATATGGAGCTTTACAGTGTCATTTGAACTTCCTTTTACGTTTTTGTCAAACCGTAGTTACACAGGATTCCAACTTGTGCTCCTCAACTTTCAAGTACGTCTCTATACTCCATCAGGTACCGAACAAACCTCCCATCTACGAAAACCAGTTTTCAAATATCCCAGCATATTAATATAGCTTCGAGTCATAAAATGATATTGTAATTGTGCAAAAACCATGCTTTATTAATCTGCAAATTAGTGTGAAAAGCGGTAAAAGGTGTTCTACGGCCTCTAGCGTTCATTTCTTTTGGATACTCCAGTGACATGTAATTGTTGTTACAGATTTCATGTCTCGCTAAAAAGTGCACAAAGGTACAGTTGTGCCATGAGACCAGGTAGCATAGATTTGGCTAGCTCTTCATTTCAAACTGGGAAAAAAAACCCAAAACCTTAAAAATACAAAATGTAACTGGATGAAACGGATTTTTATACATGGCATACTATAACAGCAGTTTTTCCTGCAGGATTCTGTGTGATCAGTTGTGCAGCAGGTAACATTTATGATGTTCCTTTACATTCTGAGAGCAAGACTGCTTGAACATGCTCAGTGCTGGTTAAAAAAAACAAAAAAATCAAAAACTCCATATCGATTCATGGACTTTAATTTTGTTTAGACAGTTAATGTAACAGAAGGGGCTCAGACAACAGGTAAGAAAATACACTTGTTTACAGCACGAGCAGATGCGAATCAAGCCAGCGGTGTTTCGAGTTCGAAGTTTAGAGTTCAATAACACACAGGAGGAGACCTTGCACTGGGTAAACCAGCTAGCACACGCCTCACTTGAAGGAACACAGATAAACAACATTAGCACAAGCAGAGCAATGACAGCAAGTCCAACTCATTGGAACTAGATCAGAAAAGTGCTGAGGGTGAGGTGTGTGCTTTTATACTTGGGCTTGATCGCGTGATTGGATGAGTGACAGGTGCAGGTGCTCAGAACTCAGGAGACGGCGTCCGTTGTGATTGGTTGGTGACGGAGTCCCATGACAGTTAATTGAGTTTTAACTCCTAACCTAACTTAACCAATTAATTACGTTAACGCTTTAAACTGACAGCCCTAGTCAGGTTAATTAATTAGTCAGGTTAGTATTAGGGTTATATGCATTAGAGCTTTCAATTTAAGTTAAAACATTGGTGTTAAAACATTTTTTAACGCCATTAAAATATTTGAAAGTAGTTAAAGCACCGCCCTGGCCCCAGACCTGTATGTCAACCCAGAGCTGTTAAGTGATTTGTGCATTTGTGCCTGATAGCACGTACGCGAGGTTCACAAGAGACCTGGGGGTGGGAGGATTCCTTGAGGCCTTTTGACTTGTTGCGTTGGGGCGAGATGCAATCTGTTACCATTTTGTTTAAACGGAAGTATGAATAACAAGGACATTTGATATATGCTATTCATGGAAATGACAATAAGAACATTTATGTTACTGGTAACCCTAAATGTGTCGGACTTTAAATGTAGAACTTTACCTTCTACAACAAAGCAGCAGTGACTTAATACTTCGTCCGGTAGAGCAGTCATCCAGCGCGCTCTAACTAATATTGGGCATGCTTAATATAAATGTATTGTAGATTCTGTGGGTGTACGTGTTTATAAACGTATGATTTTAGACACGAAAGTCATATTACACTCTTGTCAAATGTATTATTAGAATACAGAAAGTATTGTCCTCACCAAGCGTGTTTAGTGAGTTTAGGCTACACTGACTGACTCTAGTCACGATAAAGGATGTGTCAGTAGAGTCTTAACAAAGGCCGATGGTTCTGACCTCCTGAATATGATATCTCTTGCTTGTATTGTCATTTTAGAAAGACTTCTTGAATTTCCTCTGTCCATAAACTGTACACATTTATATGAGTTTTCCCTCATGTAAATATATCTGGCAAAACAAGTGCTTGTTTTCACTTAATGAACATTTCTTGAAATCAGCCCTTGTTTAAAAGAAGTACAAAAAAAGAGTCACGTAATGTTTTTTTTATCAATTCAGAAATGATTGGAGTAGAGTTTCTAGAATCTAAAATTACCATTTTATCCATTTTGTGCAAAGGAGAATAAACTGCAGATTCGTTCCTTCATAGAATTAAGTTGCCACAGAAGAAATATACAAACTGACTGCCCAAATTTGATCTAAAAGTTACAATTCAATAACCATGAAGTAAAAAAACAACTACTACATTTTGATTAATTAAAACAATATTTTTTTATGTGTCACACCCCTAAACTATTCGGCTATATTTTATTCAGTTTCTGTCATCCGCCTTAGTTTAGTTCCTGTTTGCCCATATTTGGTTTTGTTCCTGCTCTCATTAGTCTATCATGAGGTAAACCCCAGCACCTGTCAGTCCTCATTATCTGCTTTACTGAAGTTGCAGCCCGTTCAGGTCTTCTTTTTTCCAATATCGAATGTACATGTGTTAACACCTTATTGGCAATAAACATATTTAGTTATTGGATTATTTTCGTCTCCATCGCCTGTTTTGGTATGATTTACTTTAAAACAATCTTCACTCAGAAATTGCTACTAGATTTCACACTGTTATGAAGAAAAGCAAGCAACACATTGGATGCTGTAAAACTGAAATAAAAATACTGAAATATTCCAATAATCTATTTTTACTTACAACTTCATATGACACACGATATCAAATTTCTATTTATTGTACAAAACCATATTGTGAAAAGATCACTTTTTTGTTGTTGTTGTAGACTCAACTGAAATAGTAATTTAAATTCAGAATTGGGTAACATGTTACTTAATGTTAATGACGACTAAAATATCTTAAGTTATTTTAAGTTTTAAAGAACTATTGTTTTTTACAGTATATAATGGACAAACGAAAACGCAAACTGGATTTTTGAGCATTCATGTTCACACAAAGTCAGCAGCTAATGTTATTCTTAGACCCGTTTACGTTTTATAATTTGCATATTAATGCGAGTTTGTGACAAAGAGTAAAAAGAATGCAAAATAATAAATAAAATGCCTCCAAATCACACAGATAAACAAACTTAAATTAGCATAGCAAACAATGTGACTAAACTCCTGTCAAGTTATTACGTAATGTGGTGATTTCGTGTGAGAACTTCTTGAAGGTAATTTCAAAGGGATTTTATTGAATTATCATTCTTGCAGACCCTACAATTATGAAATTCACATGAAATACGCAGGAACATGGTCAGTCCAGCTTTGCTGAATGAGTTTTTGAGAAGCACATAGTTTCCACACTGCCAGGAAATAACTCCTTCACTCTTGGACTGATCTTAAGAATGTTCTGCAGGCCCTGCCAATGCCAGCCTACGAAGTACGGTCTAGTTTGCTGCTTTTAATATTTTTTTTAAATACTATTATGAATTCAAAATGTAAATGTAGGGTGGGTAGGGGTTGGTTACAGTGATATATTTTCTGTCTTGGACTAATGCTTCATAGTTCAGAGTACGTTTTCAGCCATATATGGAATATGAGCCACCCTTCCCTGCAGCAGTCCCTTATTTTCATCTCATCTATCATGTAGATGTCTGTGTGTGTGTGTGTATGTATAAACACGGTGACAGTGCTTCGGAATATCACAGTTATAAAACACAGTAGAAACGCAAAGATGCGGATCTCTTGAAACATCTAAATATGATCTTCATTTAAAGTTTTGTTAGGGACTGGTATACGTGACGTGAAGGTGTTAAAAAAGCTACCTTGGCATACCAGCACTGGCAAGCCTTTAGAAAACCTTAAACTATGCATATTTCACTGCTTGTATAGATTTCTACAGAGCATCAGACAAAGCGGCATCTGCAAGCAAATGTAGCTAGAGCTTCTCATAAAACTACTTAAATCGTAAAACTAAATGATGCCAATGCAATTTAGTCAGTTCCACTCAAGTTCATCACGTTAACGTTATCTTTTGATATTTGACAAGACAATGAACCCTCTCTTTTCTTTTCTTTTTTTAAAGTATACTTATTTTACCTTTTGTTACTCACCGGCCACTTTATTAGGTACACCTGTCCAACTGCTCGTTAACGCAAATTTCTAATCAGCCAATCACATGGCAGCAACTCAATGCATTTAGGCCTGTAGACATGGTCAAGATGACCTGCTGCAGTTCAAACCGAGCATCAGAATGGGGAAGAACAGTGATTTAAGTGATTTTGAATGTGGTATGGTTGTTGGTGCCAGACAGGCTGGTCTGCGTGTTTCAGAAACTGCTGATCTACAGGGATTTTTATGCACAACCATCTCTAGGGTTTACAGAGAATGGTCCGAAAAAGAGGAACTATCCAGTGAGCGGCAGTTCTGTGGGCGCAAATGCCTTGTTGATGCCAGAAGTTACAGGAGAATTGCCAGATTGGTTCGAACTGATAGAAAGGCAACAGTAACTCAAATAACCACCCGTTACAACCGAGGTATGCAGAAGAACATCTCTGAATGCACAACACGCCAAACCTTGAGCAGAAGACCACACGGGGTGCCAATCCTGGAACAGGAAACTGAGGCTACAGTTTGCACAGGCTCACCAAAATTGGACAATAGAAGATTGAAAAAATGTTGCCTGATCTGAAGTCTTTTCTGCTGCGACGCGTTTGTATGGCAGGGTCAGAATTTGGCGCCAACAACATGAAAGTATGGTTCCATCCAGTCTTGCATCAACGGTTCAGGCTGGTGGTGGTGTAATGGTGTGGGGGATATTTTCTTGGCACACTTTGGGTCCAGTAGTACCAATTGAGCATCGTGTCAACGTATTGTTGCTGATCGTGTCCTTCCCTTTATGACCACAGTGTACCCGTCTTCTGATGGCTACTTCCAGCAGGATAACGTGCCATGTCATAAAGCGTGAATCATCTAAGACTGGTTTCTTGAACATGACAATGAGTTCACTGTACTCAAAGGGCCTCCACAGTCACAAGATCTCAATCCAATAGAGCATCTTTGGGATGTGGTGGAACGAGCGATTCATATCATGGATGTGCATGTCAATATGGACCAAAATCTGAGGAATGTTTCCAGTACCTTGTTGACTCTATGCCACGAAGTACTAGTAAGGTGTACCTAATAAAGTGTCTGGTGAGTGTATGTTGTGACGAGATTCACATTTTATATGCAGCAAATTTTTGGTGAAATGTAATATTGCGCTATGTGACTTAAGTGAGCGTAAGGATCCTCTGCAGTGAATGGGTGCCATCAAACAGCTGATAGAAAACATCCAAAAATAATCCTTTTAAATTCCAGTACATCAATTTTGAAGGCTGCATGTTTGTAATAAATTCAGACTGTGTGTCTTTCTCTCCTGAGATGACTTTTTTTACCAGAGAAAGCTATATTATTGGTAGCCGACTCATTTATTCACCGATGTCCAAATGATGGATTTAGTTAATTACTAACATGCACTTCAAGAAGGCATTTGATGGCCTAGGCTCGAGTGGACTGCTTGTGAGTTTTTATCAGCTGTTCGGACTCTCATTCCGATGGCACCCATTCACTCTATTGGTAAGTGATGTAATGCTTTTCTGATGAAGAAACAAAACTCCTTTTAAATCTTGAATGACCTACAGGGTGAGCAGACTGAGTAGTTGAAATCTAAGTTGGCCGGACAGCTAGTCATCTTGTTAAATGTGTTACAAGTACATGCACGTAACTTGATCCTAACCATTTACTTTAGTTATGTAATATTACTCGCTATTTTAAATGTATAATTACACCGTAAAAGGGACACCTTAAAGTGTAACCAAAAATTGGCGTCCTGCCGTGAGCCATGTATTCTCTCTTGAAATGGAGTAAAGTCCTGGGCGCAGAAACGGCATTCGTGATTTCACAATAATGAGCAAATACAGATAACCACTTCAGGACAAACTTTCAACTTTTCTACCACAATCACAATATATCATTAGAAATCTCTAGAGCTCATTGATAAAGAATTTCGGCAACACTCACATGACTTGGAAAAAACCCTTACTTTAGCTGAACATGATTCAATCATGGACCGAGGGGACTCCATTTTAAATACGTTTTGATTGATTTTCTCGGTTTTCTTAAATGCTACGTGACTCATTTGAATAGAAGTTAAAGATTCATGTTCAGCCATAGAGTTATTTTTGAGTGTATTTAATAAACACACAGGCCCGGGTTCACAAACGGGGTTTAGCTTAAGCCAGGACTTGACATTAGATAAATTAAGATATTTAAGCAACTTTTACGAAAATGCCTTAAAAGAAAACATTACAGGTGTGCACCTTGAAACTAACATATTTTAAGATGGAGATTTTCAGTTGAGACGGCTCAAGCATGCATTTAGATTAAAACTCTGTCCACCAGTTAACAGAAAACTTAATCGCATGCTATCAAGCTAAATATAAGATGCGTGATGAGATGCATATAAGATCAGTCTACATATGGTACAGATTACACCAATTACATAATTAGAACAGTTTTAGAAGTATCTTTTATAAATCATTTAAACAGCTGAAAAAGAAATTGAACAATTACTTAAAATGATACACTTGTCTGAGAAACAGGCACTCAAAATAATTAGGCTTAATATAAAATGTTTGAATTTGAATCGCATCTCACAGTTTTAAAACGATTGGATATATTTTAGGGGCGGTTTCTTGAACAGAGTTTAAGACTAGCCCTAGATTAAAATAAATGCTGGTGCTGTAATCTGAAAAAACAGAGATGTTTGCGCTGACCTCTTAAAATACATTAGTGCCATTGTTTGGTCCTAAAATGCACACAAGTAATGCTTTTTTTTTTTTTTTTTTTTTTCGTAAGGCATGTTTGTAAAAACTATTTAACTGTCCTTATTTAACAGAGGCCTAGGCTTAATCTAATCCCTAGCCAGGGAAACCGGATTGTTTGTTACTCGCATAGAAATGAAACGGGTAAGATTTCTGTAATAAACTATTTATATAGAAAGCTTGTCAACTTTGACTGTCAAAATTACTGAAATGTAACCAAACCACAAGTTCATATTTAATGGATTTTATAAACCCTGCCTGTCAGAAGTTATGGAACATTATTTGATCCAAAGTGCATCACAAAATACAATTTTACAATGCAAGCAGTTTTGTATTTGAATATAGTGCCATTTATTCTTGTGATCAAAGCTAAAATCTTAAGCACCGTTGCTCCAGTCTTCAGTGTCCTTACACATCATTCTAACATGCTGATTTTACATCCTTGCTAAATAAAAGTAATTTCTATAATTTATTTCCCCCAAAATACTATAATAACTTTAAATGGTGTAGCGTATAATGTTACAAAAGCGTTTTATTTCAGATAGATGTTGATCTTTGGATCGTTCTATTTATCAATGCATCTTAAAACTACTGTTTTTAATATTTATATTAGAATAATTTCTGATCGTGTGACACTGAAGACTGGAGTAAAGAAGCTGAAACTTCAGCTCTGAAATCACAGGAATAAATTTGACAAACGCGTGACACACATGTTCGAATTGAACGAAGTGGTCTGCGCCTGTCCTTAAAACCGTCTTCAGTTAAATTTACATTCAAATTTTTAAATGGTAAAAAAAAAAAAAAAGTCTAAATTAGAAATTTGGGTCTCTAAAATTGTTACAAGTACTAGGTATATTGTACTTTGGAATAACTTTTTTTTTTTTTTTTTTTTCCCTCAAATAAGCACTTTTAACAGTGCTCTTAAGTTGTTCTATTGGCCGCTGCTAAAAAGTACCTGAGTACATTTGTTTGCTGCAAATTCACAGACTATGCTTTTGAGACATGCTTTTTACATTGGCTTGTTGGGGTAATATTTCTTTCCACTGATAAGGTTTACCTTCTGAATGAACCTAAATTTCAAAACAAATGACATTAATTACACTTTAATTTCCTTTTCTATAAAAAGGAAACCAAGTACATTTACAGTAAACATACCTGTGACATGTCGGTTATTCCTCGAGGAAAATACACACACAAATGTATGTCACATACATCAACACCACAAATATTTGAGCTGTTTTTGATCATTGAACCTGGTTCAAATTAGTGAGATTAGTCTTGATTTTGGACTTTAATCCATGTCTCTTTATGAAACAGATTCATCTTTAATCACTCCGTGTTCCTAATTTCATTTCGCTACATTTTCGCTAAATAAAAATGCTTTTTCCACAGCTACCCACTTTTTAACTATGATCACACACATTTTAATTGACACGATGAAGAAATGAATGTACATTTCAAATAAAAAAAAAAAAAGTTTGCCTAAATAGTTTCTGCGTGTGACTTATGATATCATACCCTAGGGATTATTCTTATACTGGTTTGATTTACTTTTTGTGTTGAATCTTGGACGCGCACTTACTGGGGCATACCAAGAGAGCAGTTTAAGTCTTCAAAGTCAACCATCTGACCCCCATGTGATCGCCACAAGGCTTTTGAGCTACTTATGTCCCTGCAGATTAACAATGGGAGCAGATTGGTTGTATCGTAAAAAAAAAGGGGCCTGTCAAGAAATGCATAGTTTAAATAGTTTGAGCCAAATGCCATTCGATGTTTTACTTTTCACATGAGGGTTAAAACGTAACATTACCTCATAAACTAAGTTTCCAGACTTAGCATGTAATACAAACAGATCAAATACAAAGACCTGCTTTCTTCTCAGTCCAAGTGGATCAGAAAAGTTCATCAAAGTCGTTGTAAAACCAAAACAATACCCGTTCTTGTCTTAGGACAACTCGGATGAACTTGATCCACTTCAAACTGTATATTCAGTATATTATGATATGCCAGCGTTCTTTATGCTTTTATGTTGAGGCAATAAAATCTAGTCGGGACAGTCAAATGTTGAAATCAATAAAAGATAAGTTCTTTTGAATAATGCTTACCCTATCACTGGTTTGGAAAGCTTAAACAAATAAGTTACTTGCCTGGCCACGTTACTAGACGACCGCTGAATTTTTTAAAAATGTATAATTATGACCAAGTAGAATTTTCTGTGGAAGCTTGTTTCTGCCACAGGGTAAAAAAAAAAAAAAATCATGTGAGTTTATATCTCACAGTTCTGAGGAAAAAAAACCTCAGTTATACTGTAGCTTTAATAGAAAATAATTGTATGTCATTGTCATTTAATAAAAATAAATAACACGTGTTTTACCTTTTGCTCTTTTTAAAAGCAGTGTGTTAACACCTGCTGCTAAACATTGCGCTACAATGAAAGCATCTGAGCAAACAAAATGTTCGCGATCAATGTCACAAATCCAAAAAGAAAAAGTTCCTTGATCAGAGTGCTTTAAATGTAATTTACTCTGACTAAAGCCTTTAACCTCATTTATCATGATGCATGTCTGTATTTGTAAAATATATTGTAGATCTTAGAATCCTATCAATGTAATTTAACATTCTCCTTTAATTTTACGGTGCTGACAATTCACAGCGTGTATGTAACGCTCAAAAAAAAAAAAAGAGTGTGTGCCAGAAATATTTCTGCAGTCAGCATTCACCCACCGCTCACTCAGCAGGCGAACATTCTGGTTATAGATCATAACGTGCTTTATTTAGCATACAACTCCTCTCTTCATGGACTAGCGTGACCATTTTTAGGTCCAACTGGCTCAAAACCTTTGGTCATTTAAGGTAGTGTAGTTCCAGAGTGCTTTGTGCGAGTTATAAAATACTGCATGTCAATACCATAGTTTATTGCATTGCATCCGATGGACATCAAAGCATCTGTCTATCGTGCAAAACTGATTATATTTTCCTATATACGTGTTCTAACCACATACCTCTATTTCATTACAGCTCTTCCCCGCTCTAGTCCGTCTCTTAATGCAAAGCGTGTCTGATTACTACTTGAGTAGATGACACCGCTTCCGTATTCTCTTCCTGACCTTTACAAAAGAAAAGCAAATGCTTAAGTAATGCTTACGTAAGAATCAGGGTAAATATGATACAATATTGCTCTTTGTTGCCCTCGTGTCAAGCATCAAATATGAAATGAGCGACATTCCACAACCAACGTATGATAACATTCTGTTTATTGTCTGATGTTTTAAATGATTGAGCTCTTTAAAGCAGGATAGACTGGCAGTCAATGTTTCTTTTGCTCATCAGCTGGAAAATAAATTCTTCTGAGACTTATTATTTCAGTTTTATGGTGCTAGGCCCAAGCACAGCAAGTACAGCGATAAAGATCATTTTAAATAAATCTACATACGCCTCACAAACCCAACAATAAAGGCAAATAGAAAAGATACGCAGAACTTTTTTTTTTTCCCTCTCCAGCTGATGAGCCAATCAGAATCCATTCTGCTTTAAAAAGCTAATCAAAGCTACAGTGTGAAGAGCTGAAGACATGGATGATAGTGATAGATGTTAGTAAAATTTATATTGTAATTTTACTACTTGAAATAGAAAAAAATAAATAACCGTGTGCACCACAAGATAATCACCATAAGCAGGATGTGGCTTTAACACCCTTCAGATGTAAAAATCTCGCTTGCGCTGTAGTTGGATTATTCACACAAATGTAAATAATGCAGAGAAACAAGAGAATAAAAGTCAGCTTCTTGACAGGACTACGAGCATGTGAACTTGACCCAGTCACGAATTCTATTATTACTTTGCATAATTATCCAACATAATTGGCATAACCTGGTAACTGTCACCCGTCCTCAGGAATCACTCCCAAGAATATTCCAAGACTAGTCAAGTAGAAGAGCTGCCCCGGAATAACACATTCACCTCATTAGCTCCTTCACACTCTCACAAGCTTCCTGGGAACAGCTTTTCTTGTTCTCGGAGCCTGGTAACACAAAAACACTTGGTGAAGGATGATTTCCCTGCGGATTTCACGCTATATAAATAAATAAAAAGAACTGGTTGACAGCAGGTGGCAGATTCTAAGTGTATTTTGAGTTAATATTTCAAAACATTTTAACGTTATGAGTGCAAATGCATAAACTAAAACATACGATACGCCACATCCCTAATCCTACCCATCAAGAACCCCATTTTACTTCAAGTTCTTAGATTTTTTTTTTTTTAACCATTTAACCACAGTGATGCATGGTTATGGTTATATATATATATATATATATATATATATATATACAGTCATGTGAAAAAATTAGGACACCCTTTGAAAGCATGTGGTTTTATTGTAACATTTTGAATAAATGGTTATTTCATCTCAGTTTCAACAATACAGAGAGATTAAAGTAATCAAACTAAACAATGAAAACTGAAGAAAAGTCTTTTCAAGATCTTCTGTACATGTCATTCTACAAAAATGCCTATTCTAACTGAGGAAAAGATAGAACACCCTCACATGTATTCCCTCTTAAATTGGCTCAGATCTCACACAGGTACATCACACCAGGTGCACATAATTAGTAGATCGTTACTCTGCATGTTGAATGAGGCTTGCCCTATTTAAACCTCAGACATTTAGTTTGGTGTGCTCCTGACTGTTGAAGTAAGAGTGAGCACCATGGTGAGAGCAAAAGAGTTGTCAGAGGACTTCAGAAAAAGATTGTAGCAGCCTATGAGTCTGGGAAGGGATTTAAAAGAGATCTCAAAAGATTTTGAAATCAGCCATTCCACTGTCCGGAAGATAGTCTACAAGTGGAGGGCTTTCAAAACAACTGCCAACATGCCCAGGACTGGTCGCCCAGCAAGTTCACCCCAAGAGCAGACCGCAAGATGCTAAAAGAGGTCTCCAAAAACCCTAAAGTGTCATCTCGAGAACTACAGCAGGCTCTGGTTACTGTTGATGTAGAAGTACATGCCTCTACAATCAGAAAGAGACTGTACAAGTTTAACTTGCATGGGAGGTGTGCAAGGAGAAACCTTTGCTTTCCAACAGAAACATCAAGGCCAGACTGACATTTGCCAGAGATAAAGTTGACAAAGACCAGGACTTCTGGAATAATGTTCTTTGGACAGATGAGTCCAAAATTGAATTATTTGGACACAAGAGCAGAGGACATGTTTGGCGTAAACCAAACACAGCATTCCAAGAAAAGAACCTCATACCAACTGTGAAGCATGGAGGTGGAAGTGTCATGGTTTGGGGCTGCTTTGCTGCAGCAGGACCTGGTCAGCTCACCATCATAGAATCCCCCATGAATTCTACTGTGTATCAGAAGGTGCTTGAAGAACATGTGAGACCATCAGTTAGAAAATTAAAGCTGAAGCGGAACTGGACCATGCAACATGACAATGACCCAAAACATACTAGTAAATCAACCAAAGATTGGCTGAAAAAGAAGAAATGGAGAGTCCTGGAATGGCCAAGTCAAAGTCCAGATTTGAATCCCATTGAGATGCTGTGGGGTGACTTGAAAAGGGCTGTCTGTGCAAGAAACCCTCAAACATCTCACAGCTGAAAAGTTCTGCATTGAGGAGTGGGGTAAAATTTCCTCAGACCGATGTCGGAGACTGGTAGATGGCTACAAGAACCGTCTCACTGCCGTTATTTCAGCCAAAGGAGGTAACACTCGCTATTAGGGGCAAGGGTGTCCTATCTTTTTCCTCAGTTAGAATAGGCATTTTTGTAGAATGACATGTACAACAGAAGATCTTGAAAAGACTTTTCTTCAGTTTATTTAGTTTGATTACTTTAATCTCTCTGTATTGTTGAAACTGAGATGAAATAACCATTTATTAAAATGTTACAATAAAACCACATGCTTTCAAAGGGTGTCCTAATTTTTTCACATGACTGTATGTATATATAACCATGCATCACTATTTAAATGGTTAAATTTAACCACAGTGGTTGTGGATATACTAGATACAGATAGATAGATAGATAGATGAGTAAGTGTTAAAATGCCAGCTTATTTCTGGGTTTTCCCTGACAAAAATAATTCTTGCAGCACTATTCATTTTGACTTTGGCTGTGTATGCAGTTTAAAATGAAACAAACGACAAATGTTCAAGGGGGTAGGAGACATAGCTTTTAATTTAAAAATAAAGTGTTTAGCCTTAAATTAACAATGGATCTCTATTCCAATTCAAAGGAGTGTAATGTCTACCGCACAAAACAACTGAAGACAAACATCTGTAATGCTATACAGCTAAAGGAAATCTCCACAAAACAATTTTTTTAAATAATGTAGGTTATTTAAATGAGGCATTTCTTTGGCACTCTCTAAATGGAGTGCTTCAAAATGTTGCCTTCCCTGCCTTAAGTACTATGAAACTCACAACTGAAGAGGGGAAAAAATGTGGATAAGTGCACCAGTTCGACCATGACAAGTCACTCTTACCTGTGTTGGCATAGTAATGCAACTAAGAGTAGAAAAAGTAGAAAAATCTGGCTTTAACACATATAAATACATCTTTTTACAAACAAAGTTAACCCGGAACTAATATGCAATAAAGAAACTGGCATTCCTTTCACGTCAACAAAAAAAATAATTTAAATAAAACAAAATCCAAAGCTGCTGTATCCACCTAAATGTAAGAGTATAAAGCTAGTTCTTCTATAATGTCCCATGTTTACAGTAGATCACACATGAGAGCTGCTCGTACTAATAAAGACTAGGTTCATCCATGAGATTCAAATATTGCCAAGCACTTTAAGACCAATAAAAAAGGTCAGCGGGATAACGCATCCACGCTGACTAAAGATTTGTCTGACGGGATAAAGGTCTGTTCATGGGCGATCAGCCGGTGGGTCTGCAGGGAGGTGATTAAAAATAACAGTTGAAACATTACCGTCACCTGATTGAAGACAGTAGGAGTCCGAGAGCAGTTCAACGCCCCCGCTGAGCCTGAGCCGGTGTGTGCTGTCCGAACAAACAAACACTCTTACACAAGACATTCCTAGTATTCAATCTCTGAGACTCTTATCTGTGCCGGCTGAAGGCCATTCACAGTAAAATAACTTCAATGAGAATTCACACTTAGCCTGAAGGTCTAAATTTTATCTTGGGTATAAAAAAAACCTGAAAAAACCCCCCAGAAAAGGCTCTGTACTGTATTTGCGGTTGTCTGATCAAGTGATGACGTTTGTCCACTTTAAACATAGAGACCATCTAGTCAGGCAGTTTTTCTGTTTATGTTGTTGTCAGAGCTGGCGAATTGATCTGTTTGTTGAAGACCAAGTCTGTGTGGAGTAAGTTACTCCATGATGGCTCTGTATATGACGGGTTCGATGTAGTCCTCTCTATAGCGGGAGTTGATCACACGCTGCCTTTTCGAGTCTTCCTTCACCTCCTTCTCCACAAACACTCCTTTGAAGCGCATATCCGACGCCACAGACTAGGGATAGAAATAGATTTAGGGCATTTAATGTCTGTTAAGCCACTTGCTGTTCAGTGGGACAAGTGGTAAGACAGATGAAGGAAAGTAGCTTTGATAAAGTTTCTTCATGTTATCATTTAACGAAGCAGCACTGGCAGGAAATCACTCACCAAACGGGCTTTGACACGTTTGGGCAGCTCTTCGTCCAAACTGTACACGTCTTCCCTCTTTACAGTAAGCTGAGAGTCATCTTCAAATTCCACCTGGAAAATAATTCAGGGTCATTTTAATATTAAAATGGAATTACATGTATTTAATGTATTATCTCTGCTCAGGCAGGCTGAAAAATAAAGACACAGTGAAAAGGTATATAAATGGCTTTGGTCTACAGTTCAGTTTGGCCTTCAGGTACCTTCAAGAACACTTTTATTTTCGAGTGTGACTGTAAAACTAATTTGTATTCACTTTGTCTTTCATCAACAATGCACAGTCATAATGTCTGCCAGAAAATCTCACTTAGTTGGGTAATTACGTAACAGTAAGTAACAGACACAATGCTAAAATGTGAAGAGATACAGTGCATTCAGAATGTATTCAGACCCTTTTTTTCCCTTTCTTCAGTTTTGTTATATTATGTTGTAGTTTGATAATATAACTATATATTTTTTCCTATTAAATTTAAACTCTGTACCTCATGAAAAAGTTCAAACTGAATATTTGAAATGTCTGTACATTTACAAAAAAAAAAAAAGTAATCACATTCAGAGAAAATATTTAATATTCCTGTGGTGCAAAGCTGAATCTTTCAGCAACCGTTACACTAGTCTTTAATGTCACATGATCCTTCAGAAATAATTATAATATGATTATTTTTTGCTAAAGAAACATTTCTTTATTTTTATTATTATTTTCTACTTTTTTAAAAGAATCTTTGATTGAAGTTTTAAAAAATATACATTTAAAAATAAATTATAAATATATATATATATATATATATATATATATATATATATATATATATATATATATATAAATATTTTGTGTCACTGTCAAGCATTAATTTCTTTCCAATATATAATATATAAAAATATTTCGTGTCACTGTCAAGCATTAATTTCTTTCCAATAAAATCTTACAGACAAATATTTTACATTTGTCAGTATATAATTTATTCATACAGTAGAGTATGAACCATTATAATTATTATTATTAAATGTAGCAAAAAATATATTATTATTTGCTCTCTGGTGTATATCATGTTGCCGTTTTGTAAAAGCCTGTGGGTTACAGCGATGGGGCCTACTGCTGAAATTTAAGCTTATTGTGTGACCTCACAGCAAAAAAAGGAGCAACAAAAGCAGCAACAATGAAGGCCTGCAATGTCACGTAAAAGACCATCACGACTGTACTTTATTATGTGAATATGTATGGTATTGAATGTTACATTAAACCTTAACATGACACAGTAATGATTAGTTGTCTGTCGTCTATCCTAAATGACAATGATTCTCAGAATCCACCGCAAACGGTCATCATACTGTGACGCATCTACATTACAGTGTCTCAATCTGATCTCTAACCCAAATAGTGTACACAAGTGTGTTTGCTATCCTCTGACCTGGTACATTGGGATGATATGGTCAGACACAAATTTGGCTCCATAGATCAGGCCATCCGTCCAGCGCACTTGAACTACATCTCCCTCTGACGGTGGACCGAGCTTCTTGCAATCTCTGTTCTAAAAGATAAACACCAGCAGGGCTTTAGTACACTGCTTTTAACCATCGAACATAGTTTTGAGCTGTGTAACTCCTTACGTACCACTATATCCTCAGGGAACAAGTTGTCACTGAATGAGCCATCATCAAAGATAACTTCATAAAAGGTGGCCTTTGTCAGCTCAACCACCTCACAATGGTAGTATCTGCCATTTCTGTGCTTGCAGATTACTCTCTGTCCATTCTCCAACTCCCGCATAGATGCCTTGTTGCGTTGCTAAAGATAACATCAGATATTAGACTTTTCAGACAACACGCATCTTCTGCATTGTTAACAACCAAGGTAGGCTTATGTTTATGACATTACATACAGTAGTCTCCAACTTGCACAACAAAATAATAATAACAGGTGTTGGTGGAAGCAGACAGTAAATACATACTGGTTTAAAGAACAGAATTACAACCCGATAACCCACCCAGACAGAGTTACAGTAATTTACTTTTCTTTCTTTTTTTTTTTAAAAGTGGTTCCACTACTTGTGTCAGACCGTTTCATAAGCTTTTTGAAAAAAAAAAAAAAAACAATAAAAGACTATATGTCAATTTACATAAACACACAATTCATTTTTTTTTTATATTATTATGTTCTTGAGGAGTAAGTCATTTTACAACTTGAACTAACTTTGTCTTGTTATAAAAAGGACAAACTCTCCGATATTTGATTTACTGATCTTGACACACAAGCTGTGTCCTAATTCAAAAGGTGTATCCTTCGAAGGCCAAATGTGTTACAGTAAGGCGTTGAAGGCCATTCCTTTCAAAGCATCCTTCATTTCCCTGGCTATGAAGGGTGCAACAAAAGGTCCCTTCAAGGACCAAACTATCTCCAGACTCAACTGCACGCTTCTGACTCAATATTGGATCACACGTAAATGAATCATTCACCCAAAAATGAAAATACTGTCATTCACCGTCGAGTAGTTCCAAATCTGTATGAATTTCTTTGTTCTACCGAACACACAAGAAGATATTTTGAAAGTTTGTAACCCAGCTATCACCACTGGCAAAAAAAAATACTGTGGATGTCAATGGTGACCCAAAATAGCCTGGTTGTAAATTATGACAGAACTTTTGGTTCAGACATTTCGGCCTTTGTGTGAAATCTGAGGGTCTGCAGTAAATTATAGCATGTCCTTTGTATTTTGGCAGGCACAGTTTTCATTAAAACATGAGATGTTTAATGTCAACAACACATTTCTTTTCCTTAAAAAAAAAAAAAAAAAAAAAAATTACAGTTGCATTTTAGTATTTGCCATTAGCACGCCCCCACCAGTGCAGAGCAGAGGTTGAATACCAGGAAAGGAAGGATAACCTGTTCTCATGCACTTATTGTATTTAACAAAAACAATGAATTTGCTTCTATTAGCATTTCCATTGTTTAGCTTCCATATCTAGACTTAATCCTGTGTTTTGTCTATACCTCTATTTGGATGCCACCCTTATGTCTCCAGCAGGTAAAGTAGACCACAAATGGCCAATCGTCCGGATGCATTTGAACTCCAGCTGCCTGTGCACAGGTCGGATGAAAGGAAGTGGAACAGCGGCCATGTGAGCACTGCACGCAGCAACCCGTGCTCTTCTTCACCCACTTACGGCAAAACTGGCATTTCTAAAAAGAAACACTTTGTTAGTAATGTCTAAAAGATTCTTTAAAGGTTTAATGAAAAAATGACATGACCAAAAACCAACCTATTGTACTTTTTCAGTAATATGAAAATGTCTATTCTCAGAATAGCAAAACTTTTTACAATGAGGTAGTTTTCCAAAAAATAACCTGATAAAATGCAGCACTGCCATCTTTTGCGGTATTGAATGCACATCCGTTACTCAAATGTTTGAGGTTATATTAAAATCTTTTTTTCAGAAAAAAAGTACATCATGCTCACCAAGCATAACTTAATAATTAGTTAAAAATGCAGTAAAAAATATATTGTGATTTTTTTTTACAGTAACAAATAGCCGTCTGTCTGTCTTCTTGCACATGCTGTGCTGCTTAATAATTTCTGGAAACTTACTTTTCTTCGAAGATTCTTTAATGAATGGAAAGTTCAACAGAAAAGCATTTATTTCTAAATATTTTTGTAACATTAATATGGAAATATGCAAATGTCTCTTTGCTGAATAAAATTATATTTATAAAATCTTATTAATAATATTTGGTGTGAAGTTGTAAGTTCACAACTGATGCAGATACTCTAAATGAAGAACCTCACTGCTCTGGCCAATTATAAATTTACTTTCCCTCTGTATTTCAGTCAGCGCTACATTTAGATTGGCATTTCACTCTTCTGTGCAAAGCATTAACTTACCAACTTAAATCTCTGAAGCGGGATACTACTGAGATCGACGGGACTGCGCTCCGCAATGTTCAAGAAGCGGGCCTCCAGCACTGCTACGGCACACAATACATGAACCCACCTGCAACAAAACCACGTTTTCAGCCTAAACAGGTTTCATCGGAGCCTCAGGTATAACCCTTAACATGAAGAGCTGTCAGCAGCTGAGAGAGACTAACAAAACTCATTAAGCTCAAAGGAATGTGTGTATAATTTAAAATAGCTGTTCACTGTAAGGGGCTCCACCGAGAGGCCCTTGGTAACCTACTTGTCATTGTTGGCTTTCTGCAGAGCTCCTCCTCTCAGAGAGCATAAACAGCAGTCCTGAGGGAAAGACACAAACACGTAACACCGATGGGAATAATAAACATGAGTGAAAGTAGGTTCAACTGGAAAAAAAACCTTGTCGTGCATGACGGTCAGACATAATAGTGCCCCCTAGCAGCTAGAAAAATGCATAGCAGTGGTTTTGGTAAAAAAAAAATAAAAAAAAAAACCCCATCTGATCCAACTGACCTGAGTAATGGCGTTATCTTCACAGCGGGAACATCTCCACTCATCCAGATTAGCATCCTGAGACACACCGTAACAACCTGTACACAAAACATTCACAATTCATCAAATTTACATTATTACATTTTCAAAACGATATGGAAAGCAGACAAATTACATGAATATTTCTTCTGGAACATTAAAACTAGCATATCATTTATACCAATCTATAAGGGGAGTGAATATTTTTATATGATCTAACTGGTTACCGTGACGATCTTCATACACTGTTTAATGATGACATTAGACATAAACGTTTAATGCTTTCAAATAAATGAGGGGGGAAATATAATAGCGAACAACCAAAGAACATGTATTGAGAAAGTAAACAGATTCAGTTATGTTTTTTAACTTTAAATAGTACCCCAAATTTTTATTTTTTGAGACTTCACATAAATGTTACCTTTTTCTACATTCTTACCACGTTCATTTCAAAGTCTTAAACAACTATAGTGCACAAACTCTACTTATTATGTATGGTTAAAATATGGGGATTTTTAATTTTTTTCAATAGAATAATAATAATAATAATAATAAAAAGTTGACAAATATAGTGCAGTGACGACAGAGAGTGAAAACGGCTTACTTGCATGTACGCGCACGCTACACACAGAGCAGCTGACGAGTTGGCTAGTGCCATCTTCCTCCACGTTCGGGGTGGACAGGTGTCCTTCAGAGCTGCTGGTGAAGCACATCTCTGGAATCAGGGGCTTGGTCCTCCGTTTGTCTCTTTCAGCTGCAGAACTGCTCTGGCTCAGGCTGATTACATCACTCTGTATGAGAGAAACAGAGTGGTTCCATAAATCATTTTCCAATGATCAGCTCAGAAACACAAGGATAATTACTTCTGACTGTATCCAGTATACTACTACCACTTGTTTTCATATCTAGTCATACTTCAGGTAGTAATATCTGAGCCACCTGCAGTATCAACAGTTAATGTTAAAGTTGCTGCATTTGCTGACTCAAACAAAAAAAAGCAATAAGAGATTTTTGTGACAGTCATAGCATGCGTTACCTCTGTGTACATGTGAAAGAGAGAACACACTGCACAGTATGGAGGTTGCTGGCCCATGCGGAAGTTAAAATCCTTCTCAACTCTGAAGTCGCGTGGCTTGCTTTGCCACATGGGAGCCAGGAGCCTGGCCCAGGGATCTGTCTCCTCTGGCTCAGCTGCTGGCTCTTGAATCTCTGCGGAATGAAGGAGCTAATTAGAAAGAGAACAAACAGTGATGTGACAATCAAAGAACGATGTGAAGCAGATCCTAACCGTCATCACTGGAGCTCTCTCTGAGCAGGGGATGCAAAGCGGCAATTTACTGAGTGGCTGCAGTTTCCTCTTCATGCTCTTATTCTCTTTCTCTCCCTCAATTTCAAGCTGATAAAAGCAAGAGAGGAGTTAATTTCATTTCAATTCATGTTGCTGGGGTGTTTAAAAGAAGAAGAGAGAGTTCAAAACAGCATTTATAATTAATTTTAAAATTTTTTTAAATGTAAAAAACAAAACAACAAAACTTGAAAAAAAAAATTAAAAAAACTTTAAAACAATAGTTTATTGTTTAGATTAAATTCAACAACACTGTTAAATGTCTTTAGCAAATATAACTATTTTCATACTGTAGATTATAATGTTGTGATGACTAAATTCACTTAATTTATAGCGGTTGATTTTCATGTTCAGAATTCTATTTTAATGTTATATAATTCCAATAAACTGCCATTTTAATTGCACAGTATTTAGTTGTCCTTGATTTTTTATATGTTGTAGTACTATAAAATCATTTTAATTGACCCTATGTAATATCAACGCACGAGTCAACATATGTGCAAACCTCTGTGTCTGGCTGTGGCATATTTGGCCTCACATCTGGACTGATGTCTGGCTCACTGAGGTCTTCTCTGGGATTCTCTGGACTGAGTTGTTGAGGTTTATGGATCACTGATCTGGCTGCATAGCTGTGGACCTGCAGGGCATCTGAAGGGCTCAGGGTACGATGAAAGAGAAGGCTTGCCACCCCTGGTTTGGTGGAAATCCGTGGCACAGCTGACAGGCAGTGAGGAACAGTAGGGACAGATGCTATAGAGAGGTGACGCTTTGGGAAGGACTGTGTACAATCTGAAGACGGGCTTGCGGCACTTAAACCTGTGTCTCTAATATGCTCCCCGGATGCAGTGCTTCTGGAACCTGGAAGCATCTTTACACTGGTTGAACCCGTCAGCAGGTCATCTTCATCTTTCAGTTCTAAAAAATAGATTTGGCTTTCATTAAATTTCATATAAATATGCTATCACTTAAAGCTGACTTAATTTGTCACTTCTGAAAAAAAAAAAAAAAATCTTCTTGCGACTGTCACTGAAAACCTTTTTTTCTTGATTTATGCCATTACGACATGACGCACCTGGATACTCTCTGCATTGTTCTGTGTATGCAGTCAAGCGGCTCTTCTTCCCATATTCAGCCTCCTCATCGTTTGTTTCACTCTTTGGAAGAACTTCCTCTGGTAAATCCAGACATACTCTGTGCCTTTTGGTTCCTATCCTTTGCTTAGCCAAGCTAATTTAATTGGAAAGAGCAACATTTAAATTAGAAAATAGAAAATGATTTATATTCACATACAAGTAGTTCAGTTAGTGAGTGTTAATCACCTCTTTTTTTGTCCTTCAACACTTTGGTTCTCGAAGCAGAGTTCTTGAGCACCACTTTTCCCAGCCTCTCCACCTAAAAACTCAGCTGCTTCAGGCGTAGGCTTGGAGTGGTCAATGGGAGCATTGTCCTTCCCCGCCAACCACAGCTCGTACCGTTCAGGCTGAAATTTCTTACAAACACGCCCATGGATATCTTCACCATGTCTTTTCTACAAGAACACTAAGGGGAAGAAAAACACCATTGACGCACTGTGTAGTGTATAGGCATTTCATGCCATTGACAAAGATAATACATATTGTGAAAAGTTTTAATTACATTTTTCCTGATCCCCGTTAGCTTTTAGTCAACATATTAGAAAGATTTCTGAATGACTGCGTGACCCTACGTTTTGAATGGTTAATTATTTATTTTTACCAGTATGGCTTGCTTTCCATAATCAATCCATCTTCTTGTGGCAAAGTTGGTAGATTCAGCACAGTTGAAACCATGGTTAAATCCAGCATGATAGCCGTATGGAAATGTTATCATGAACTCTCCAGCCTCCTGAGTGATCTGCAAAGCATGAACCGACATCAATGTCGCACAACTTTCTTACATTGAGTTACAAACAAATGTACATTTAGGAAACTTTAGGAAGCTTTATAATGGATGCATAAGCAGAATGGAAGCAGCAAAGAGCTTTTGTACTTTTACAATGGCAGTGTTCGTGAGTGCAGACGACACTCGACTTATGTACTGCAAATACAGATAAGAATTTTCTATTGTGCCACCTTTTCTAGGTGTTCTCTTCTGACAACTGTATGCCACGTGCTTTGATTTGTGTTAGGTAGCATACTCCGATCCACACATAATATGCATATACTATGCTGCTTTCACAGTGTCTGTGTCTGATTACACGTCTAGTGTGAAAGACAAGTACTAAAGACAAACATCAAGTCATCAGTGTGGCAAAATGCACTCACAGCATACCTTTTCAAAAGGAATGCCATACTTCTTTAGAATTGAGGGTGAGATCAGAGTCATTTTGTGCCTCAGAAGCGCTTCACAGTTTTGTGAACTTCCAGGGAAAAAGCCTTAGGAAAACAATCGGACACAATATATATATGAGCACATGTAAATGAGCTAAATATTTTCTTGTACACAATTGAGGAGACAAAAGACTGCTTACCTTTGGCTAAGCGCTCTAGTCTTTTTCCATGTTCGGGAGGCACGCAGTACCTGCAAGATCATTCCAGACATATTTAGCACTTGGCAGACGGACAGCCAATTACAGCAACCTGTTTTATACCAAGGTATCTACAAATGATTTTTTCTAGCAAAATAAAGTTAACCTGCATTCTAGTGAAAGTCTGACAAGCAAACTTACCAAGACTTTGGTTCCCGAAATGTAAGTAATTAATGCTATAGAGATCCATATCCTCGGTGTGCCAAGCAAAAGTGGTTTTCCACATTCCAAAGTAGAGGTAGGGTGTGTTAACTCCCTCTATAGTTATTCCACTGTCGTGTTCCACAGTGTCAAGGATGGTATTCAAGTGCCCTACATTCCACTCTTTGATGTCCTGTGTAAGACATGGGGAAAAAAAGGAAAACAATGACTCCATTCACAACAGAGAGTACTCAAACCAAACGTAAAACCATACACAACTCATTCAGAAGCTTTTACTCACTGGGTCATAAAGGGTCCCATTCACATCAGCTCCGTAGATAGGAGGGTTAAAGGTTAAATTTTTCCAGTATTTCCTTTCAAGCTCTTCAAAATCATCATAGCGAGGGCTGCAAAACCTTACAAGGAGGGCAGATGAGATTATAATCGTATAATCATTTTTACACTGAAAAATGAGCGACAAGGTTAATAAGACTTACTTGTCACTGTTGGCCGTTTTACGGAACTCTTTTACAGTCATGGCTTTTTTCTGGATGTTGTACTGGGTGAACAGCCCTGACTGACCAGTCACAACCTGCTGAATCGGTGCAGGTATTAGCAGGTCATCAATGTCATCATGAACGCGTCGAGGCTTCCAGTTTTTGGACGGAACGATCTGCAGTAAAGCAAAAGCATTTTATGCATTTTTTTTTTACAGCAGTAGATAAACCTAAAGGGTAAAGAGAAGCGTTTTTCTCTAACCTTGGCCAAGCCTGCCTTGTGTGCACCTTGGGACTCCATGTACGCAATGTAGCAGCTGAAGTTCTGGAACTCTTCAATCGAGGGGTAAAAGGTCATTATACCCCTACAAACCGGCGTGTCAGACGCCATTTTGGCTGTCCGAATCCTCAGCACCTGTGTGACAAATTGACTGGACTGTAATATCTCAATGTGCATCTAATATAAAACTGACTAAATTAGCAAATAATTAAATTTCTTGAATATAAATATCTTATTTGACATTTAAAAATAGAAATTTTAATTCAGATGAGTTTGCAATCTTTTAGATGCCGCAGGGGGTATTCTAGTGCAAGAAACAACAAATCATAAATTTAAAAAAGCATCTACATGGTATCTTGCATAAAAGAAATTAATTATACTCAATTATAATAAAAAATACAAATATAAAATATTTTAGAATTATTTTTTCCTACTCATTAATGCACTGCTTGCATTTTTATTTGCACATATATATTATCTTTCACATCTTTAATAACAACTCTTAATTTTTACAAGCACCTTCTATTAACTTAGCAGGCCCAGGATCTCAGTTTGAAAGCCCTTGCTATATAATATGTGGCATGACTTAAGAACAATATTATATAAACACCCAGATGAAAAGTCACTGTGATATAATTTAAACCACAGACATCACTTTTTTTTTACATGCTGGGTTGCTACATTTCATTAACTTCTGGTATTGGTAAACTGCAGACGCTTTAGACTATTTCACATAACTCTGTGAAAAACATCAAACCACGTGTAGCTGACAAGTATTTCCGTTTCGCTGTGACAGTGAGATAAAACCTTATTTTCGACAAGTGCAGCCTGTACAGCGTGTACACAATGCACGCCACGCCCACTTGAACGCCCCGCCTCGTATTCAGAGGTTTGATGCTGATTGGCTAAAACCTGCGTCTTTAAAAGTCGTGTGGCTAAGCTAACGAGTTAGGCCAAACGTAAACACTATCATGTATAAAAACATCAGATAAGTTAAAAGTTTCAAACAATACAAAGTGCACGATATGGTATACAAAATGTATTAAGTACAAATGACAAATATCATTTAAAACGTGCACAATTGAGGAAACTAGCTGTTGGTTGCAGTAGTGAAAGTGTAACCGTTAGCTCTTCGTAGCTAGCAACTTTACCACTATTATCAATGATTTTAAACCGTAAATAATAGAAATTGCATAAATGTAGAAAACAACAAGAAAGTAATATATAAATACTTACTGACCCTGTCGAACAAAACCCCAGTAACTGCCCTCAACCTTAGAAGAGATGTTTAGCTAACAGCAGATGCTTCTCCTGACAAACCTCCATCAGCTATCGCGCACCACGCATGCGCGCACAGGATTTGTTTACTATTATTGGTCCACCCACGCCAGAGTCACCATAACCAATCAAAACACTGTCACGTTTACAGTAGCCTGTCTGCCATCTGCCATACAGTTTATTATCTTATGTTGTTCGGTTAATAACAACAATACGATCAATGCAAACTTTCATTTTTAGTTTAAATGCTGCCTTTTTAAGACATACGAGTTTGGCATTTACAAATATTCTTCGTTTAATCGCAATACCGTGACCAATTCATTATAATCCCGAAAACCTGAAATAAAGCGGGAACTAAAAACCTTACATTTGTCTTAGTTTAAATTATCTTAAATTAACCTTTCTCTATATATATATATATATATATATATATATATATATATATATATATATATATATATATATATATATATATATATATATATATATATATATATATATATATATTTATTTTTTTTTTATTAATAAATTTGAATACATTTATTCAGATTAATTTTATTTATTTTAAGATTATTCCTTTTAAGGTGTTATCGTTTAGATAAGAGAGGTGAGAGGTGCATAGGTTGTTGTAAGTGTCGTTGGCAACAGTACTACTACTCTACTACTCTATTTAGCATTTTTTATTGTTATAAATTATTTAACTAAACTAACTACTAAATACTAAACTAACTAAATGGAAATAATTTGAAATAATTTAATCTTGAGGCCCTCCTGTTTAGAATGACAGGTCTGGAGTCAGAGTGCTGAGTTAAGCTGTTGCTTTATAACTTATTTGACCACCCCTCTGCTTTAGTTAGTGCTATTATAACTTTTTTGGAACTATGTTAATTAACATAGGTAAGCATTGCTATTTTGCAAATCTGACGCCCCTAAACTTTATAATAAATGTAACGTGTTATTTTCATTTAATAACTTAAATCTTTAGTTGTGCAATAAGTAATTCTATCATACCTCTATTTAAGTGTTATTTTTTTAAATCAAGGCAAGGCAAGGCAAGTTTATTTATATAGCACATTTCATACACAATGGTAATTCAAAGTGCTTTACAAAAGAGGAAATAAAATAATTACAAGGTTTAAATAACAATAAAAGAAATTAAAATAAAATAAAAACACTGATTTAAGATAAATTGAATTTAAAGCAAAAAGAGATTAAAACAGTTTAAATAAAAGAAGCAAAGTAGCACAGTTCGGACGCAGCACAGTGCTCATTCTGTAAATGCACAACTAAACAGATGAGTTTTGAGTCTGGATTTAAAAGTGACTAATGTTTCAGCACATCTGATCTCTTCAGGAAGCTGGTTCCAGATGCGAGCAGCATAATAACTAAAAGCAGATTCTCCTTGTTTGGTGTGAACCTTTGGTATTTCTAACTGACTTGATCCTAGTGATCTGAGTGGCCTGTTAGGTGTATAAATAGTGATCATATCTGCAATGTATTTAGGTCCTAGTCCATTGAGTGATTTATAAACGAGTAAAAGTGCTTTAAAATCAATTCTAAATGTCACTGGAAGCCAGTGTAAGGACCTGAGGACTGGTGTGATGTGCTCTGATTTTCTGGTTCGAGTCAGGATCCTGGCAGCAGCGTTCTGGATGAGCTGCAGCTGTCTGATGGTCTTTTTGGGAAGGCCAGTGAGGAGACCATTACAATAGTCCACCCTGCTGGTGATGAAGGCATGGACTAGTTTCTCCAGGTCTTGCCTGGGCACAAAGCATCTGATTCTTGCAATATTTTTTTAGGTGATAGTACGCTGATTTAGTCACTGCTTTGACATGACAGCTGAAACTCAGGTCGGTCTCTAGAATCACACCAAGATTCTTGACTTGCCTTTTGGTTGTTTGACCCCTTGAGTCAAGATATGCATTCACCTTGTGAACTTCATCTTTATTTCCAAATGCAATGACCTCAGTTTTCTCCTTGTTTAACTGAAGAAAATTTTTGCACATCCAACTGTTGATTTCATCGATGCATTGGCAGAGTGAGTCAATGGGGCTGTAGTCATTTGGTGATAAGGCTAGGTAAATCTGCGTGTCGTCAGCATAGCTGTGATAGGCAATTTGATTCTTTCTCATTATTTGACTTAGTGGGAGCATATACAGGCTAAACAAGAGCGGCGCAAGAATTGAGCCTTGTGGGACTCGCATGTCATGGACGTCCACTTAGACTTATGCTCTCCTATACTCACATAATAACCCCTCCTCTAAATATGACCTGAACCAGTTTAGAGCCATTCCAGAAAGCCCGACCCAGTTTTCCAGTCTGTCTAGAAGAATGTTATGATCGACAGTGTCAAACGCAGCACTAAGATCTAGTAGTACCAGCACTGATATTTTACCAGAATCAGAGTTTAGGCGAATATCATTTATTATCTTAACTAACGCTGTCTCTGTGCTGTGGTGCGGTCTGAAACCAGATTGAAAATTATCCAGATAACCATTTGAGTTCAAGTAGCTGTTCAGCTGATTCAGAACTACCTTTTCAATGATCTTGCCTATGACCGGAAGATTTGATATCGGTCTATAGTTACTCAATATACCGTTTGGAAAAGTCCCAGAAAGAAGTGATGTGTTCACCACTTCTAAGATGTCAGCTTTTAAACAGTCAAACACGCTTTTAAGAAAGGATGTGGGAAGTGTGTCAAGACAGCAGGTTGAGGATTTTAGGTGCTGTACTACTTCCTCCAAAGTTTTGCTATCAATTGCGTCAAAAACACACATAGTGACTCCTTTTTGAGATTTTGGTTGAATCTGACATATCTCTACATCATCTGATGTTTTAATTGCCTTTCTGATATTTTCGATCTTCTCAGAAAAGAATGAGGCAAACTCATTGCATTTGCTGTCAGAAAGCATTTCACTGGGAATCTGACTTGGGGTTTGTCAGTCTCTCAACCGTAGCAAAAAGAGTGCGGGTGTTGTTCAGGTTACTATTTATAAGGTTTGAGAAAAACTTCTGTCTTGCTGTGGCTAATTCCACATTAAAAGCATGCAGGCTGTCTTTATAGATGCTATAGTGGATTTCAAGTTTTGTCTTCCGCCACGTCCGCTCAGCCTTTCTGCATTGCCTTTTCATGATCTGCACTGCTGTTGATTTTCTCCAACATGACTTTTGTCTGCCAGTCTTCTTACTGACTTTCACTGGTGCAATGTCATCCATGACATTCTTAACTTTTGAGTCAAAGGACTCTAGGAGAAGATCAACGCAGTCGGCAGAAATGCTTGGCATTGAAGAAACAGCCTTCATAAATAGCACACTTGTGTTCTCATTAATGCATCTCTTTCTGACAGTGACAGATCTGGATTCAGTGGTAGCAGAGATCAATATATCAAAGAAAATACAGAAGTGATCAGACAGTGCTACATCCTTGATAACAATGGATGAAAGCTGTAAACCCTTACTGATGAGTAAATCTAGCGTGTGCCCATGGTGATGTGTAGGTCCATGCACATGCTGAATCAGCTCAAAAGTGTTTAAAACAGTTATAAATTCTTTTGTAGTTTTGATTTCTGCATTTTCTATGTGGATATTAAAATCCCCTGCAATCACAAAACAGTCAAACTCTGAACAAATCATTGATAACAATTCTGTGAACTCTTCAACAAAGGCTGGAGAATATTTTGGAGGCCTGTAAATAATGATAAACAGGATGCGTGGAGCACCTTTCAACACAATCCCTAGATATTCAAATGACAAGTACTGACCAAATGACACTTGTCTGCACTGAAAGACATCTTTAAAGAGAGCAGTAACCCCACCCCTCTCTTGTCAACTCTGCAAACATTCATATAAGTGAAGTTGGGAGGGGCTGTTTCATTGAGCACTGTTGCACTGCAGCTTTCTTCAAGCCATGTTTCATTTAGAAACATAAAATCTAGATTGTTTGTAATTATTAAATCATTGATCACAAATGATTTGTTTTTAGTGATCGAACATTTAATAATGCTAGCTTGATGGTAGTACTTTTTGTTTCTATAGCAGTCTGAGTTTGTTGTCTAATGGGCCGCATAGATTAGATTTGTCAGCTGTACGCCTTGAGAAGGCCTTAGACTTTCTATCCTGTAATAAGACGGAGATAGTGAGAGACACACTGGGTTCCCGCTTGTTTTCTAAACATCCCTGAAAAGTTTTGCTGTAGTTGCGGGGACCAAACACATCACTGAGAGCTGTTATCAGTTGTTTTTGCTTTACCAGCTGCAGATGGAGGAGGGATGGCCTGGCGTTGTCGCAGCGGCCGAAGAGCTCTCGCTGGAGGAGGCGAGCTGGGCCCAGCGGCCTTGGAGGTGGTGGTGCCCGCCGTTTTGTAGTTGATAACTGGGGCTCGCAGCAAAGGAGTGGGAGAGTCTGGTTTTAGCCACCAATTCCTCCATTTTTGTGATCAGTAGATATAGTAAAGTAGAGGCTGTAAAGGTTATGGACACACACACACACACACTGTAATGAAGGGTCAACAGAATAAGGATCCATATGCAGTTTTATTAAAAAGGTTTCAAAGCAATCCAGGCCGGGTAAATCACCAGCAGACAGGGTCATCAGAGTCGATGCAAAAGCCAGACTCAAATCACAGGCTGAGGGTCATGGCAGAAAGCAAATAAGACAAAAAAGAGTACAAACAGCAAAGCAATGGGGCAGACAGAAAACAATCTAGAATTGAGAGAAACAGTCCAGGGTCAAATACGGGAATCCAGAAATACAGGGGACCACTGAGAAATGTCAGCCAGGATAGCGAACCAGCAAAACAAGATTCGTGATGTGAATGCGTGTGTAGCCTATGTGGATTAAACGTTGGGATGAGCATCAGGTGTGCTTGTAATCAGCTCAGGTACAGGGTGATGGAAAATTAAGTCCACAAGGGAAAGTTGCTATTCGGGTAATCAGGGCCTTATTTGTGACAGCTGGGTATATTGTCTACAAATTGTAATCTATTAATGATTTTAAATTGCATGACAAAAATTTTTACATAATCCAACGGATTAGTCATTTAAAAACACTACTTTTAGACTCATTTTATCTTGTTTTTAGATACATTTTTAATGAGATAATACTGTAACATGTTGCTATAAAAACAAAATGTTGTTGTTACCATATTAATCATCATATTACATCAAGGTTTCCCAAAATGGGTTTGTGAAGGAAATGCAGAGAGGTTTATAGCAGAGTCAATCAACATTTATAAAATGAATCAAAATAAAACACTTAAAATAAATTATACATTTGTTTACCTTTATGTCACGTGATCACAGCCACTGTCAATTTGAAACTTCATTGTGAAAATAATAAATGTGGTCGAATGCTGTGTAGCCACCTGACTACTATTATTGATAAAAGATATATATGTAAAATACTTTTATTTCATACTAAGTGTGACATATTGCTTGAGACTTACTGATATAACAATTTAACTTTATTTGGAGCACTGCTTATGCACAAAGCACATATTTTTATATTACGCTTAAAATGTGAAGTTTTAATGTCTCTTAATGGTTAGGCACTAGATGCACAAAAGCGGGATTTGAAGTACTTTGCTGATTATTCTGTTCAGTTGAGTGAGAAGGCCATTTGTGTTTAGCTCTGCCACACCAGCCCCTAATTCACGCCCTCCAGGACCAAACTGGTCACCCCTGCCTTTCAATAACCACAGAGCAGAGGTAAACAATATTTTTGGTTGTTATAACTTTTTTAAATACAGTCAATTCTGATTTATAAGCGTTTGGAAAATTTGAGACATGGGTTAATGTCCTGAAAAGTCACTTTCTTCTTGTAATACCTAGAAGACGGCCATATCACTACAGTGTGCCAAGCTGGTATGCACTAAGGCTGCACAATCAATTCAGTGCAATTGCTATATGTATTTTTCATTGAAGCATGGTTCTACGATGAATAGTAAATCTCCGTCTGTAGGTCAGAGGCGCTCTCATGCTGAAACTTCAAATATACCCCTCAGATAAAAAGGTAATGAATGTTGCTCCAGGGCTGTGGCTACAGTAGATACTGTTGCAGTTGGAAACTAACAATGAAGCAATAACTCACTGACAAGCTACGCAAAACCACTTCCATAAATCGCAGACCAATTTAATCACGTGGTTATGAAATCAGTGAAATCATTTGTATCTGTACGATGCATCTGTACACCATTAAACCTTTACCCAGTTAGTATGAGTGCTTTATAATGTGCATTTGAAAAAGGAACATGCTTTTTTGATTTACCCCATTTAATGGCATATTTGTTTACTCATTTAGCATTGCATTATAAATATCATTAATTATAATGAAAATTATAACAAGAGCTCAGATAAAGACGTAGTGTTGTATTTATTAGTAGCAGTTAATTCTTCTGTTTTTTGGGAACTCATTGCATAACCTTTCTTTTACGGGGGAAAATGTTTGAATTTCAGCATAAGAGCACACTCTGGCCTTCGGATGGAGATATGCTAATGATCACAGAACTGTGCTTCAATGAAAGATATGCATGATAATCGCTGCTTTTGCCTTATCGTGATTGCAATTTAATTTCATTTAATCTTGCAGATCTAGTATGCTCCTATGAAAAGTTAAAATAAGCACCGAGCCTAATTTTCAAAAACAAGCCAGATTGGAATCATTGGGTCAAGCAGTCTCCCCAAAGGAATTAATGGGCCTTGTGTCAAATGTCTCAGTAAAAGCTGTATTTCCCTGCCATGCTAGGCTAGACAGTGAATCCTAGGTCTCTATAGTGTTTACACATAGTGATAACACAGGTGTGGTTTGATTAGAGTTGTAGCTAAACTCAGCTGATCGCCAGGAGCTGGTACTGAACTCATCTGCTGTGGAAATTAATAATTTCAGAGTGTTAATCTGTAATGACACATACAAAGATTTCTCCATTCTTGTTGGAACAGTAATAACACATGTGCTCCATACTGACACAGTGTTCCTAGAAACCTCCCAATACTGCACATTTTGCATCTCTCACGCACCCATTTCAGGGCTCCGAGTCTCTAGCTGATTATCTGAATCAGTGTGTTGAATTAAGGAGACATAGGAAACATGCAGTGTTGGGGGCGTGGTTGGGAATCGCTGACTTAGAAGATGTAACCTTTAGTTTAACGCACCCATTTTTCATGTGAGCAAAGATATTGGAACAGATAAAATTAGCATAGATGAAAAGTGAACAAAAATTCTTTTGTTGCAAATCATTTGCTTTTAGTAACCGCATCAAGCCTGTGACCCACTGACATCACCAAACTTTTGCATTCTTCTTTTGAGATGCTTTTTCAGGCTTTTAGCGCAGCCTTTTCACTTGTTGTTTGTTTTGGGCCAGTCTAAAACCTTCCACTTGTCTCTGATAAACTTCTTTGTTGTTTCACCAGTGTGTTTTGGGTCATTAACTTGCTGCATGATGAAGGATCTCCCAATTAGTTTGGCTGCATCTTTCTTTAAATTGGCAGACATTGTGTTTCTGTAGACTTCTGAGTTCATTTTTCTGCTGCCATCATGTGTTACGTCATCAATGAAGATTAATGAGGCCATCCCAGAAGCTATGACATTACTTCCACTGTGTTTCACAGATGTTTGGGTTTATGAACAGATCCATTCTTTCTCCAAAATTTAGCCTTTCCATCACTTTGGTAAAGGTTAATTCTCGTCTCATCAGTTCATAAAATCTTGTCCCAGAATTTTTGAGGCTTATCTCTGTACCTTTTGGCAAATTTTAGCTTGCACTTCCTATTCTTCTTTCTACTCTTTGCATTTTTCAGATCATGAATTCAGTAAATTGTGATACCTTCACTCCTGCCCTCTGGAGGTTGTTGCTGATCTCACTTACAGTTGTTTTAGGGTCTTTTCTGACCACTCTCACAATGTTTCTGTCATCAACTGCAGTTGTTTTCCTTGGTCTACCTGTTCGATGTCTGTTACTTAGTACACCAGTGGCTTCTTTCTTCTTCAGGACAGTCCAAATAGTTAAAATGGCTATAGCCAATGTGTGTGCAATGGCTCTGATTGATTTTCCTCCTTCTCTCAGCTTCATAATTGGTTACACCTCTTAACTATAAATGCAGTTTGAACAGACAAAACCCAAATCTATAGCACTGAGCGTAGACATTCAGTGCTAGTTTGATTACACACCTGTTACACCTGGGCAACAAAATACACCAGTCAGTCACATGTTCCAAGTACTTTTGTTTACATGATAAATTGGTGGATTCAAACAAAGCGTGCTATATTCTATGTTGTGTGTCAGATCCAGATGTAAATACTTGGAAATAAAAGCTGGCATGTAAATCTCTTGTCTGATATTCATCTTTTGATGTCAAACCCATGTTTTCAGTCTACAGCAAAAATAAAGGAATTGGCTTCACTGTCCCAACACTTTTGGAGAGGAGTGCATGTACTGTTGAGTGCAAAGCTGAATGTGAAGAACCTGAATCAAAATGCACTGTCAACATTTTAGCGATAATTGACCATTTCACCTACTACGTTCAAGCTTTTCCTAGCAAAGAAAAGAGAGCAATCACTGTTGCTAAAGTCTTTGTGGAAAAGTTCTTTGTTTACTATGAAATGACCTTTACCTGACTTTGAAAGCAGTTTAATAGCCCTACTTACTGTAAAATTACCAGAGTTACTACAAAAATGCTGTTCAAACAAGCAACAATGTTCTGACTTTTTACCAGTAAATGACCATTCACATATCAGCACCAAAATACCAGTAAATTTTTGTGAAGTCAGTCATCTGAAATGATCTTTTACAGCTGGCCATCAATTACCTGCACAAGAAGAAGCTCTTTAGTTTTCTTATCTGTCCAACTGACAAACATTTTTAAATCTAAGTAAAGTTCATTCAAGCATAATACCTGTAATTTACTGGTAATGTTACAGCTTCCCTTACAGGTAAATTGCTAGAACCAATTTACTTTACCTGTGCACACGTGTGAATCTTTTACTGGTAATTTGCCAGTATGAACAGTGCAATTGCACACAGATCCACTCTAAATAAATTTGAGATTGCTTAAACAAGGTGGTCCCAGCTCAGTTGAAAACAAACTAGCTTTGATGTTTTGCTAATACCTCAGAATGAACCTGTGAATGAGCACGTCTTTGGCTATTCAAAATCAGCTGTGACAGTGAGCCAAGTAGAATCCCGGAAAATAAACAGTGAAACTTTGACCAATAAGGGAACGGTTTACTCATGCATTAATTTAATTAACAAACTTTGTCAGTTGAGAAACTTTGCCATGTGAAAGTAAACCAGACCAAGAATAAAAAGCAACATTGTAATAATTTGAATCCCTGTTTCAGAATAAAGCAATCAATCTAAAGTTGTATAAGCACCCTAAGGTGACTAGACGTGCCACTTCTTGGGGACATGTTCTGCCAAGGAATTGCCTAAAATAATGATCAATGTACTGAGAGTGATTCAAAATCTCTTGAAAGTCATTCTTAGATGTCTTACAATGATCAATTTATGCTTCGCAGGCAGCCAAATCCTGGTAATTTTAGGCAATTTAAAAATCGTGCAAATAACGTGTCCCTAGTAAGTGGCAAGTCTGGTCACCTTAAAAGACTGTCTTAGTGTCTGAAAGAGGCTTAATAAAGTAGAAATGCTGGATCATCCACAACCAAAAACCTCAACAGAAGGCTTACCTATTAGCTTCTGAATCAGAATTGGAAAATCACCAAAGGTGATTATTAAAGGTTGAAGCTCCAGACCTTGAATTCAAGAGACAGAGTAGGCCCCTCATTAGAAAACTGGCTAATACAGACAAGTGCAAACTTCGAAAACATTGGAATTTTATGCCATACAAAGTTGTAGAACAGTCCCAAAACAGCCTGAGAACAGCAGGGGATGAATTAGGATCTTACATTGAGACCACCTGTTGCCCATTAGGCATAATGATGACTGTTGGGGCTTGATAAGAGGAAGTCCAAAGACCACCTGTAACCCGAGTCCAATCTGTGACGAAAAAGACAAGAAAACTGTAAAAGGGAAAGGAATTAACTTCCAATGTAAGATCGTTGATATTTCCTTGGACACTGAAGTTAGTAACAGTTGCTACTGCAGTCCAGACAGAGTGCGGAAACTGCAAACACAGATGTCTACCAGATGTGAGAAAGGATAGACTAGATGATATTTCCCAACTTGTCCCTGAGACTGGGGAGACAGTCGATCTCACCATGCTTCCTGATGAGGAAACAGAACAGATGTACCATGAACCAAAAAGGAAAATAAAGCCTGTGGTCAAGTTAAACTACAGCGATTTTGGCCAGGCCAAGAATCAAGAATTAACCACTGTGAACCAAGGGATGGTGATCCATACTGAAGATTTACCAGAGTGGAAGAGTTATCAATGTCAAACTTTATGGTGTCACCCATTGGGCAAGTGGTCTAGTTGTACTACTTCCATATGACCTTTCTCTCTCTTGCACTCATGAGGATTTAAGGTGCTGGGGAGTGTAACGATAGGTTCCTATTGATTGACTGTAAAAGTATGGACCCACTCTGATACTAAAAGGAGAATTTGGTTAATTTTGGTTGGTTAAATGTCATCAAGAGTGAACAGATAAATCAGTAGAGGAGGAGTGCTGTCACAGAGAGAGACTGTCCAAATTTCCTCAGAACATACTTCTTAGTAAACTAAACTTTTTTTTAAGTGAATTGAATGTTTCGTTACAGTTTTGTATTTTTTGGGTTTTTAAGACTTTGAAAGAAAGGTTCATTATGGCTAACAGCAGATGAACTAGAGAAAAGGGAGAAAATTAGGGAGAATGATTTCAGACGAGAGTATTGCTGGAGGACAGACCAAAGTAGTGCTCTGATTCTCTCATAATTGAGAGTTCCTCTGGCATTTAGGGAGAGTATGACACCCAGAAAGTGCTCTGAATCCCAAAACGATTCAGACTTTTTCTGGCACTACTAGCAAAGGGGAAAGGGCTTCAGAAGCACTTACTGTCAGCCACAGGTCACTTGAGACCCACATCTGATCACTGGTTATAGACCTACTTATGGTCTACTAGGTCAGCGATTCTCAATTCCAGTTCTCGTGCCCCTCCTCTCTGCACATTTTGGATGTTCCTCAGACGTTTGTTCTTTTCGAACGTATGTGCTCTGTGAAGTGGATTTTCCGCCATGATTCCAGTTCAAAGCGAACATTCAATTCAAAGTGCATTGAAGTGTGCGAGATGTAATTTAAATCAGATTAATTTATTTACAGCACAAATTTGTGAATGAATGTTCGAAGCGAAGGATTTCCCTTGCTCAGGGAGTAGAGAGCAATGAACACTGTTTGGAGACCATGATGTTCGAAACAGTTTGTGCACGGAGCTCTCTTCTTAAGAGCTGACCTGAATCAAGTGTGTTACCAAAGAGAGATGAAAATATGCACAATAAGCAGTGAGACGAGAGGACTGGGATTGAGAACAGCTGTATTAGGTGATATATTCTTATGATCATGGGTCCATTTGTCTTGTGTTGTGTATTCTAAGTCTTTGTGTAATTTATTACCATTGTTGCTTCCATGTTTAGCTGTCTGTGCTACCCCATAGCATGACTCATTAGTAATTATAGTAGTTAATTAGCTCCTCCCTCTCCTTTTTACCTCATCATCTTATGCACCCTTGCAAGACATTTATTCAAGTGTGCTCTTAAAATACTTTTTAAACAAAAAATAGGAAAGTATACTTTGTATATTTGTTATGTAAATCTCAGAAATATAAAAATACAGAAATATTTGGTATATTTGATAAGTATATTATTAATTTATTTGAGCTGTACTTGTCCTCTAAGAAGTTTTCATTCATTTTCATTCTGAACAGAATTTCAAAAAGCAAGAAAAAGCGAAGAAGCTGAATCACAACAGATTCTTTCACATATAATCTAATATGATCATCAGACATAAAACAGTTTCAAAATCGTGTAACGATATGGAATAAGCTGCTGCCCCATAAAGAGATAACGTTATGAAGCGACAAGAATACTTTTTGTATGGAAAGATAAAACAAAAATAACGCCATAGCTTCACTGTTCGCTGCATGCAAATAGCATACAATCTTCTGTGCTGGCAACACAATGGATACGTTTTCTACATGTATTTACACTTTGATTGAAACAATGGAAAATGATGCATCTATGTGTTGTGACTGACACAGAACAGTGTACGCTATTTGCAGCAATACTCCCCAAAATGGCGCTACGGAGAAGCATTTGTTGAATGAAGTTTTCCTTCCATACAAAAAGTATTCTGGTCGCATCATGACGTTGCGGCTGAACTACTGATGGCAGATGGACTATTCTGACAATGCCTTTCATACTTTTCTAGACCTTGACAGTATGTTTTGCTTGGCAGTCAATGGGACAGTGACAAGCCTCAAGTCAATGGGCCTCAAGCATGTCTCTATGCAGATGCTCTTGCTTTGGCTTCCTTGTGCATAAATGTTTGTTTTACTTCATTTAATAAACCATATCTGCGTGTGGGACCTTGCCTTTGTCTAATGCAGCATTACATGTTTTGATGGTTATAAATAATGATAGAAATAATTCTCTCATAAACACTTTAAGATGAACAGTAATAATGGTTTTCAAAGTGAGTGGACTTAATTTATGATGCAATTTAAACAATGATGCCTCCTCAAACCCATAATTTCTCAATGGTATAAAAAAATACATAGGGCAACACAAACAAACCGAGAATGTTTAAAGCATTTTTAATGTAAATAAGACACCTAAGCCTACTAAACCAACTGCTTTGCTTTGACTGCATATGCTTCTATACGGATCCATTCTAATTAAAATCTCACATATTAGCTTCTTGGGCGAGCATCCATCATAAAACATAAGACTCATTTAATGCAATGAACTTCATCCTGATTAAAATAGTCATCCATAAAAACTTCACTAACGTGCCACTGGTTTCCCTTCCAAGATTTTGTATCATATGCTCATGTAGTGGTTGGATCTTTTGAGCAAAAAACCTTTTGACCTAAACATGCTTGCTAACTGCAACGTTGTTCAATAAAACAAGTTCAACAAATAGGCCAGGTTTATTTTAGATTTAGTCTAACTTATTGTCAGTTCTGACTGAAGTGTTCATATCCACTCTGCATCATTGGTTGAGCAAATATTATCAATAGTACAAAAAATATATAATTAACAGAGTTGGGGAGTAGTTAACTGTAGCAACACTACTACCTTATTTTCAGCTTGACTGTAAAACTACATATGCTTTGAATATGAAAATTGATTCGAATGGTCAAAATTGGTTTAAAGATCGAATATTACAATTGGTTTACTCAAGCACGTTATTTGACAAAAAAGAGAAAGCGAAGAATAAAAAACCAACCAAACAAACCACTAAAACAATCCCAAAATATATGCTACTGTTTTAAAGAGATGAATAAGAGATTTCAGACAATACTGACTGTGCAGCTTATGATTATGAACAACGTTGTATGTGCAGAAAGCAACACGAGAATGCATGCATTAATGAACTTAATGCTGGTAAACTGAATGCAAAACGAATTGTTTGCTCAAATACCCACAACACACACACAAAGAGTAAGCAGCTCATCTTTCAATTTTCAGTCATATTTACGTTCAATATTACAGCATGTGCTTTTTTTAATCATTAGTCCATTTTTTCCCCACTTAATAGTTGTCATTAACTATTAAGTAAAATGATAAAAATGACATTTTATTAGGGATAAGTTTATTTAGCTGTTGTTGAGTACATGAAGAACTGTTCTCAGCATCTCACCAAGGATCAGAGAAATATCAGTCAAAGTACACAATTACCCGATGAAGCATTTCAAAGCTCTTTTAGTACTAATTTCATAAATGCGTAATATGTATACACTACACATTGCCATTGTCAGTCGGGTGAAATAACAATGGATATTAAATATTGTCCCTTCAAATAGATTCAAAATAGCTAATACAATGCAGCGAACTATTTTTTGTCTATAGTTAAAGCAGCTTCCTTAACACCGCTCATGAACCCAGTTACTGAATGAGTAAAGATAATGTAATATATAAAATGACACCACTAAACATCCGTGACCGCGTGAAGTCACTTCTTTTAACTCTGTTAAACTGTTTTTGGATCGACTGAACAGTATTCGCTTTTCAAAAAAAATGTATAACACGTTGGATAACTACAGCTAAAACCGTCACAGATCCGAGACCTTAAGGGAGTGTGTTTCGAGGGCTTTATGAAAGCAGTGGGTCGACCGATGAAGCAGCCACAACACACACAGAGGCGATGCTTTGTACAAAAACCAATTACTGAACTTTATTACATTGAGTTTTTTCCTGCAACATTTTTTATTCCAGTTTTCTTATTAACAAATAGAAAACAGACTGTGTATACAACAGATCGAACCTCTACAGCACTAATCATTCACAAGGTAAAAATGAACTTGCCAACATGTTCTGAACGTATGGCCGGGTCTCCCTTTAACATGCCGGTTGTAATCAAGCAGGCATGAAATGACGTCCTGTAGGAATTGTTTTTACTTTGACTTGTGCTGCCTCACCCCACCAGAGGAGACCGCCAAATGCCTGGGGGTGCGTGGATAATACAGTAGATATAACTTTTGTACCATGAATAGATTCACACACAGCAGTCTCTCGTGTAATTTTCTCTATGTTGGTATATCAAGAAGAGTCCAGGATATAACGTTTTGAGAGAATTATGGACAATAGAGCTGAAGCTGTTTATACACTGTATCTATAATAGTATTTATATTTATTCATAATTATAAATTTATGTATATATATATATATATTTCTGTATAAAAAGAAGAGTTGGATTAAACAGAGCTGACTCTCCCTTTGGGGGAGTGGTTTATACTGTACAGGTGCCAATGGCGATTGGTCTCATTTCAATATCAGGTCTTCAGTTGTCACTGAGAAGCGGGACGCTTTTCGTTAGGATTGCTTTCAGTTGCCGGTAAGGTCCCTCACGCGCTCTCATCAGAAGGTCGCACCTAACCCCTACCGAGTTCTGTACAGTGCCCATTTTATTAGTTAGCTGATTTACTTTCTTCTACAAAAGGCTTTTCTTAATTTAGTACCACTAACCCAAATGCATATGTCTCGCAGTTGGAGATTTTTCTTTTATCATTGAGATAGACAAAGAACATTACAGGCTTCTCCAAAAGTGAACCCGCTCATTGTAGCCCAATAAGACCAATTCTACGTATTGAAGGAAACAAAAACAAAAAAAACGAAAAAAGAAACGGTAAAATCATGTTACAAAGTCAAACCATCAGCAGCTTAGAGAACAGCGATTCTCTCGTATTAGTATCAGGAACATGTTAAAAATACATGTTCTTGTGCTAAAATAACCTATTATGAAGAAAATCAAAAATAAAACAGTACCAATTATGGAAAAGGTAGACCCGCGGAAAAGGCCATTAAGACAAGAGATGATTAAACACAAATATTCTACATAAGAATAATAACAATATTGTCGTACTGGATTTTTTAAAATAATTACAAATGATAACCATGATTTATGCTTTTTCAAAAAAAAAAAAAAAAAAAAAAAAAAATGAAAGAGCAAAACAGAAAAGAAAGAAACAAGAAGAATTAGTGCTACCAGTAGCCTTCGACTGTAGTGTGGGTTGGCGTATGCTAAAGAGAAACTAGAATATAGTTTTTTTAAGATGGTGCTTCTTGAAAGAGAGTTGTCTATATTTCTTAAAGCAATCTCTTGGTGCCAGTCAATAACGGACTGCTGTGATTGGTTAACCAGCCACTGGATAGCCTGCCTTTCCCACCCCAGATCTCTGTACAGGATGGGGATGGGAGCGGTGGCTCAGAAGGAACACTTGGTGCACTCCTGAAGAGTTGTACCAGAGGGCTGTGGTCCAGGAGTGGTTACGTTGCATAGTGATCAAAGCTCCCCAGGTACTCCAAAGCGGCTCTGTAGCACAGCTGGTACTGGTCCTGCAGGAGAAAAAAAACCAGCGTGTGTCAGCGGGACAAACAATCACCTCCTTAGCTAATAACACAGAGTTGATGCCATCTCAACCTACTGCTAAAGCTGCTAGGACACCATGCATGAAACGTCCCTGAAGACACCACTGAAGCACGTTAGCGTGTTGGCAATCAAAACTTGTTGGATAAGTCTAAATCTAAGTCTAAACCAGCAGCTTTAAGCATATTTTTATACAATTTTGGACAGTAGCACAGTACCTCTGTCTGCACCATGGCAGGTCTTTGTGTGCGCAGGGTCTTAACGGTCTGGAACAGATCCACCACACCCTCATATCTCATCCTCTCCAGGACAATACTTAGAGTGATGAAAACACCTGTTCTTCCCACTCCAGCACTGAAAAACAACAGCATCTGTCAACTTAACACCTGTTACACAAGGGTGAAGGATCTGCCTGACACGTAATAGCAGTCTTGAGCGTAATTTAATAATGAAAATAAATCATATGATTATAAGTGTGCATTTATTATTAGATAAAAATATATTTTAAAATGATTCAATTCTAAAAATTTACAAATGATTATGAAGATGATCAGATGCTTTAAACATCTGAAACATAAAAATTGCAAAACAAAAATTGTGTAAAATTTTGTAAAGGTTTCACAGATTATTAAATTAAAATAAGATCATTAAAAGTGCATTTATTATTACATAAAAAATGTATTCTGAAATGATTAAATTAAGAAATTGATAAAGATAATGACTTAAATATAATTACAGATTATTAAAATAAAAATAAAATAATAAAAAAATTAGTATGCATTATATTAAAAAATTAAGTTAATAAATAAAGTAATTAATAAAACAAATAGGTGTTAAAGTAAAATGGTTTATGAAATAAATAAATAAATACATTTGTGCAGTAGTTGTGAACTAAATGTACCCATCCACTTTTAATGTGCAAAATGTATATTCGGTAATTAGCAGTGTAATAAGCGCGCTAATGTGTAGTCATATGGTCATTATTTGAAAATTAACATTCAATATATCTTCACGATGATCATTTGCTTAGCTGACTGTATATTATCCCTTATTTTCATATTTTGCTGTACGTATTTACATCCAGACTTTAGATCACGATCAGCATACCTGCAGTGCACAGTGATTGGTCCATCTTGCCCAAACTGCTCCTTAGTTTTATGAACTTGGCCAATGAAATCAATGAACCCCTCGCCGGTTTTTGGCACTCCTTGCTCTGGCCAATCAGTGAACTGGAACTGCCGAATGGTTCTAGATTGACCGTCCTAAAGAGAATCAAGAATAAGGGTTTATTAGACTGCAGCTTTTACTCTCACATCCGCACACAACAGCTGGATGCCATTCGCAGCAGGGAGCCTCTGTCCATATGCTCACTGTATGACCGTGTGTGTACACGATTTAGCTACAAGCTTATTCATAACCTTGGTACTATTTATAGCCGCCAGAAAGCTCTGAGGTCCAAAGGATGTGAGAGTGGTGTGAAACATACGCCGCCAGCAACAGATTGCTCACACACCCCAGCGGTGCCCTCAAGTACCATCCTGAGTGACATTCATATGAAAAAAAAAACAAACACAAATAACCCTCCTCTGGCAGACTCCTGCAGGTGATGGGGTGCACGTACCCTGGCATCTGTGACTTTAAACTCTCGCAGGATGTACTGGGGCATGTTGTATTCAGCCATGGGATCCACCACGAAGTACTGATAGCGGGCCGAGCGCTCAGCTGGCCAGTACTGGTGACACTTCTCCTGCAGGATGTAAAAAAAAACAGATGATTAAATCTCCAGGATTTAACACACCAGGATGCGAGTTAAAAGAAGGAAGGAGCTTTTACCCGTCCCATCTCTCTGAGTTTGGTCAGCATCACTACAATAGTGGAATTGTGCTCCCATAACATCCTCCAGAAATCCTCAGTGGTCTCTGCTAGAGGGCCCTGAGTGGCAATATAGGCCTTTTGCTGTCTGTGGACACACAAAAATGTCTTTTAAGACCTAGATGCAAAATAACAACGACCATAACAATGACTAGAAAAGAGCTGAGCCTAAACATACCAATATAGCATTAGCAATTTTGTAATATGCCTTTACAACCTGTATTAATTTATTAATGAAATAAAACTATTTTCTTTTACTTTTTAATTTATTTAAAGTTTCGAATTTGAGCTTTTCAGAAATTTTAGCCAATAAACTTATTTCATTGCAGTTAGTTGCCAAAGAAGTTATAAGATAATTTTCCTTGATTTTTTAATTTCAGATTCGGTTTAATTATTTTCTTGCTGAATATTGCCCAATTGATAGCTGCAACTAACATCTATATATTACTAAGAATCTTTTTTTTTAAATAATTGTGATATAACATGTCAGACTACTTCAAGCATATTAAGTAAAGTAAATAAATAAATAAATAAAAAACATATCTCTGTGGAAAAAGGTCAATGTGCTTTAAACTCAAAACATCAGAAACCCCACCCCCCGCCCAAACTTTTAAGCCAATCAGAAACGCTCTCTGCCTATCAATCATCAGGTTTGGAGATGCGTCTTTGGAGGGCAGGGTTTTGTAAAGAGGGCGTTTTGTTTAAGGAACGACAAATAATTTCGTGGCTGGAAGTTGTTAAGTAATCACTTAAAAATGACAATTCGATTGTGAATCGATCTGCTGTTCCACCCATATATATATCTTGCATGGCCACCGGGTGGCAGCAGTGTACTTTGCTAAAGCAGCTCGGGCAATCAGTGTGCACATGGCACACACATCACTGTCTCATACAAACAGTGCCACGGGTTAGCAACTAATGAAGGTGCTGGAGGCGAGGCAATAACATGGAACTGGGAGATTAAAGTCTGCTCAGGGCCTTGTTCCGACAAATAAAGAGACGGCAGAGAAGAAGAGAGGAGAGATGGGGAGAGACGAGCCAGAATGAAGAGCAAAGAGGAAAGAAAGACCCCCTTCCTCACCCGACCACTCATTCCAGAAGACACAAACACACACATATACACACACACAAATATGTCGGTACGAAGAACACAAAGCAGACGTCAGGGACACGCTGCCTTTGACAAAGCCAAATTACCTCTATATTAATCATGCAGTTCTTCCTTGGAGGTTATTTTCCCCCAATCAAACAAAATGCAACACGAACACTAAAACGGTTATAAAAGGCAGACACAAAAACAGCTCTAATGACGTATTCGCTCGGCTGGCGAGGCTCTTTGTAAACTAGTAAGAAGGTCAAGCGTGTTTCTGTGCTTATCGCATTAACGCGCTGTTTAAAAGCGGCTTAATTGCTGTTTTTTTGACAAGACAACACGTCTCAGAGAGAACCGACCCAAATGCTCGGCTAAGGTTTTCTGAAGGTTTTAGAAATAAGACCGGTATCAATTACGCACCGGCACAGGTGGAGCTCCTCCGGAGTAGCTCTCATTAAGTTTTAATTCAAACGAGAGGGGCCGATGTATCAAGCCCCTAGACATTTTCTTCACAGACTCTGTGACATTTCGTGCCCACGCTTCGTTTTACGGCAAACACGACTGGCCTTTTCTCTCTCGCTTTCCCTTCTCTGATTTTCTCAAGCGTTCACCCCATTGAGAGCGCCTCCTTTTGTAATTCAATAAACAGCTGTCAGACAGAGTAAGGCAACAAAATATGTGAAGGCTGAAAATGTGTAGACAGACTGCACTATGCTGCTCATTGTTTAGGGGAATATTGCAGTGAAGGAAAAAAAAAAATAAAAAAAGAGTTATGGATCATCTCATTTACCACGTATGAGAATGAGCCTTGGTGCCTGATGAAAACAGAACAGGAGGAACGAGTAGTAGGCAAGAAATCTACTGATCAAAACCACTGGATTTATTCTGAGACAGATTTAGAGGCATAAATTAGCAGTTGCTAAGTGAGCGAGAGGAGACAAACTGTTGAATGAAGTTATTTATGTTTTCTTCGCGCACAAAAAGCATTCTGGCAGCTTTGTAAAAATAACGGTTGTTGGATGGAGATGGAGAATTGATATGAAAGAGAAATGTAGAAATGATATGACCCTTGTTAATGCAAGTGATCTGAGAAAATTTATTTGTTACTGTATTATTGCCCTCTGTCTCTCTCTATATAAATGTATATATAAAACAATTACAAAAATGTGTTATTAAAATAAATGGTGTGAAAATCAATACATTTCGGGCCCTGGATTTATTTTTATACCAGCAAACAGAAACGAGCGAACTCTGATTCATGATTCATTGAATGCGTTGGAGAGAGCGATTCATAATGCAACTCAACTGCGTGTGCAGCCAGTTTTTTTCCTTTTAGATCCACAACTGACAGAATCTTGAATGGCTCTAACAAATATGTTTATAGCAGCTGCTTGAAAAAATAAAATCTTCTAAACCTTGAGAATTAAAGCAAACACGCTCCCCCATGTTTTTGTAATGGTTTGGCACTGGCAGCTACCTGTATCCATCGATGCAGCTGGCATTGATGTAGTCAGACCCCTCCACTCCTCGGATTGGCTGCAGGCACACCCGTGTGGACTCGAAAGGCATGATATTGACGAGCCGGTTCTTGAACTTGTTGCAGGGCAGGTTGGCGCTGATGAATCGCGAGGTGTGGGCTTTGGAGTTGGCGAGTCTCTGTGGAAACAGTGTTGGGTTCAGAGGGCTAGAGCGTAAACAAGCTGGCAGAAACATAGAGGAAAACGATCTGAAACTGAATATTTTTTAAATGCAGGGGAGCCGTGTCCTATAGAGGAAAATGGCACTAAAAGCGTGTCTGTTGTGATTGTAAATTGAAGGTGAGCTCTGCAGCGGTACAGAGGGGTGCTGGCGTAATGGTCTGACTGGGAAAGCGAGGGCGTGACTGGCAGGAAGGCAGAGAAAGCACAGATGGACATCGGCAGAGAGCGCATAGAGACCGTTGGCTCTACTACAAGCTCTGTCTGTATTGGGTACGGCCAGATGCTGTTTCTACTTCTAGAATCCGCTCTGAGTTCAGCATCCTAGTTATACCAGCGTTCACTCATATCCCAACAGCTCTATTAACAGATGAAACAGTAAAGCATTTTCAATGAAACTTCATTAGGTTTGAGGTCTAAGGGTTTGAGGCATTAGGGTTTGTTTACATGCACAAATTTTTGTCAGTGCATTATAAGTAAGATATATTATTTTACACGTGATTAAAATGAAAACACTTTCATTACTTGAAATGAAAATAAAATAAAATGTTAACTAGGAAAACACACACACACACACACACACACACACACACACACACACATATATATATATACATGTATATACATATAAAAAATTATTCACGCAAAAAAACTAAAAATGACAAAGCTAGTGAAAATGTAAAACAAAAATGCATTGGTAATGATAATGTTACAAAAGCTACCTACTCATAAGGATAATTCAAAAGGATAGAGCTCATTTTTATTAAGTTACTGATAGTCTTTGTTAAAAGTACTATTCATTTTTAGTGGTAGGTCTAGTAATAAGGATAGACCTGTGCTAGAAATAATTCTAATAAGGAAAGCATGATTGAATGCACCTTTAATATGCCTCTGTAAATGAGCAAAATCAGTGAGGTGATGTGCAGTCACCTTAAACTCCAGCTCCATTGCTGTGACGGTCTCTCCCGGAGGCGGCTGGGTGAGCTTCTGGATGTGGGCGTAAAGGTTTCGGGCAGGGACTTCTGTGTTTCCACAGGTGGCAGCTTCCAGCAAGGCCTCGTGGATGAAGATGTACTGGTCCTCCGTCTGCACCATGTAGTTCCTCTGGGCTCTCATGCATGTGACGTGGCCATAAATGTCTACCGTCTTCTCGTGTTTCATTCGCTCCAGCATGGCGTCAATAACTATGAAGCAGCCCGTGCGGCCCACTCCAGCACTGAGACAGACAAGCTTTGGTTACACTACAATCTTTTCAACCAGTTCCAGCAAGTAAACCTACAACTGTTCACTTTACAAGAGAGTTTTATAAGTGAAAAGGTCAGCAGTAAATGAAAGACTGGAGACCGGCGCTAACCTGCAGTGCACTACCATGGGTCCAGCATCAGGAGGGTTGCAGGCTTTGACCCTGCGCAGGAAGGCTAGGATGGGGGTGGGATATTCAGGCACTCCGTGGTCTGGCCAGGCCATGAACTGGAACTGCCTGACCTCACGCTTCTCGCTAGAGCCATTCTGTTTGAGCAAAGTGGGAGAAAAGAGGTTAAGTGGCTGAAAATGTGGAAACTTACTACATAAGAGGACGAGGCAAGCAACTTTTTACCTTGTAAAGGGCAAAGGTGCGCACACTGTAAGTTGCCAACTCAACAGCGTCAAGCATGGTCACTTGGATCATTCCGTAAGTCTCTGTGCCACGAATGGGCCAATACTGGTCACACTTGACCTGTTTAAGAGGACAAGAATGAAACACCATTAAATAATGCACGAGTAAATGCCTAATGATTTAAGTACCATTGAAATGACAGACACTTGAATTTAAAATAAGTGTTTATTGTTATTTAAACTATATATACATACATAAACATATACATACACACATATACTACTTAAAATCTAAATATATTTTACAGCCTTTATGATATTTCAATTTTAATACCAAATCAGTATATTTGAATTCTATTTCACAATAGCACAATTTTTACAGTATTTATATTTATCCTTGATGAACATCAGACTTTCTTCTATTAAAAAAAAAACCCTGTCACAAAGAAAAATACTGTATTTACATACTATAAACAAACTATATTTACACTGTATAACGTGAATGTTTTTTTAATATCACCAGCAAAATTTGTGTCAATATACTATATTCAACATATGAGCAAACCACCTGTGCCGAATAATTTACAAGGACAACGTTTATTTTTGAAGTAAGAATGACAAAGTAGAGATTTCTCTAAATTGTGTGTTTTGTTTAGCGTTCAATCATCTATTTCGGACAAAGACCAACTAAAAAACGACACAGAGTTCATTTCTTCTTCAAGGTAGGTCCTGTCAGCAGTGAAACTAGGCCAGTTATTCTGTCTCTGTTGGAGGTTTTCATCACAGGGCTTGGGGACGCCCTTTACCTATGAAGTAATGCTTTATAGGTACACAGTCTTGCCAAAACCCACTCATTTACCACGCTAGCTCTGCCAACACATGTCTCTTTCTCTATAAGCCTTTAGCTCCCATCTGACCTCCCATCCATCAACAAAAACCTGAGTGCACGCATTCTCCAGGGGGAGGAATTACAGGTTATCTACTGTCAGATATGACATTTGAGCTGAACAGGAGACTAGTCGACAGACTGGCTCTCTCACCAACCCTGGGTACCACTGGCCTGTTGCTGCGCCCAGCACAACAGCGCACAGTGATCCGATACATAGAAACGCAGGTCTCTTTAGTGCCAAGCACAGACGGATGTTTTATAGCACGAAGAGAGTTGTGAACCATTGTGGTGTGTCATCCAACAAAAAGGATGGCAATGGTATTTTGTCTTTTATTTTATTACTATATTTTGTGAGGTTGGATAGGAACTCATACTATTATGGAGGATACCTCAGGGTGAAGAAAGTGTTCTCTTTGTACATAGAGTTTTATGCACTCTGCACTTGCACTATCATTCAATGTGTGTTTTTTTTTTTTACTCTTTCCCCACCAATTTTTGATGATTTACGCCTAAATTTGACGGCCTTGAGAATATTTTCTGCTATGCGTATACGCACATATTATATATCAAAATAAAGAACCCAGCCTCTGCTTTCTATCTTTGTGTGTTCATGTTTTATCATCACTTGAATGCAGGTACGTTTAGTCAAAAATAAAAAGTACTGCATTTTCAGGCAAAATACATTCATCTCAGATTCTTTCACCTGTAAATAATTATTTGAACAATTGAAATTGCATTCAGTAAACATTTTACATTTAAAATCCTTAACAATAACAAAAATAAAAAAATCACAAAAAAAGAAAATGAAAAATACTATATTTACATACTATAAACAAACTATTTTTATTTATTATTATTATAGCATATAGTATAAGGACCAGTTCTCAATAGGTGTTAGTTGCTTATTAGCATGCATATTTGTAACATTTTGGGTGTTTATTAGTACTTATAAAAGCACATATTCTGAATGACCATATTCTACATTCCTAATCCTGCCCAATACCTATTTAACAACTACCTTACTAATTTGGACCATATATAAAGTGCATAATAAAGTGTAACCCCCTCCCGCCCATTAAAAAAATATTCTAAATTGTATATAAAATATCACTCATTCAATAACATAGTATTTTCGTAGTATTAAATATTAAAATAAAAATAACATCACATAAAAATAAAATAATAAATTAATAAAAATAGGTGCAGGAACTACTCAGTGAAGGTTAGATCACATGAATTATTAGCTTTGAATTGATGTTTAATATGGTGTTTTGACTTTTCGATGACCCTAGTACTCACCCTGGACTTCTCTTCCAGTCTGGTCATCATGACTATGGTACTGGCTCTCTGCTCCCAAACCATCCTCCAGAAGTCGCTCAGAGTCTCAGGCAGAGGGCCCTGCGTGGCAATGTAGGCATTCTGCTTACGGTAACCATCAATGTAGTTAGAATTGATGTAGTCGCTGCCTGGAACACCTATAGAGAGAGACAACAATTCACTTGTGGCCCACTTATTTGTGCTAATTGCACGCTTCCCTTAAACATACACACATCTGTCACCATAATGAAATGTTAAAGGTCAACACATTTGTTTGACTTTTACCGTCCACGGGGGTGAGAACAACTCTCGAGTGGTCGTAAGCAATAACGTTGGCATAGCGGTTCTTTGGCTTGTTGACCTCCAAGTTGGAGTTCTCCCATGTGAACTGCTGGCCTGGATCAATGGACTGCAGGGGAAAGATGAGAAGACAAAGAGAAGGAGGGGAGAGAGAGAGAAAAATCTGTTCAGTCTTTTGAGGCACCTTGTTTGAAGCTTGATACCATAGAGTGCCGCAGGGGTAAATTTGAACTAGCATCACTTCAGCAAGAGAGGCTTTGTTTCTATAGCAACCCGACGTTTTGAACAGAGACCCGCAAGAACCAGAGCTGACTTTGCCACCAGGGGTTGTTAGAACTGATGGACTGGCAAAGCTCAAGAGTGGTAATTTGGATCCCTTTGTGGGTATATTGCAGTTCTGTCCCCTTACTAGTCATCATCTGCCCTGTAATAACAGCAAGTTCATCTACTGCATTATCACAGGCAACCAACAGATGGCTTAGTGCTCACTGACACCGTAATTCAAACATGATCACTGTAGGGGGCTCTGATAATAGTACCACTGACTCGGTATGTCCATACCTGAGCTCATCGGGGCATATGGCTTTGATGCTAAAGATTACGCTGAGAGAAGGGAGCGTTCAGACGCTCGACCCGGACTAATGGATTACTGGTGTCCATGTGGACTTCATGCCTGTGCTTGATTTTGTGCCTGCTGACAGGAGCGAGGAGGGAAGAGCAATGGCTGAGGAATAGCAGACCCAACAGGGAGAGTGTGGATTTATGGAGACAGACAGGAAGCTCTAAAGAGAGAGGACAGATGAACACATCTGGAAGAAAAGCTTGCATATATCACTGGCTGCATGCATGAAGTGACGACTCTGAATGGGTAACAGACGTTCCAGATGAGGCCTTTTTAACAGAGGTCAGTCTGCAATGTACAAATGCTTCAGGGGTCATGCCAAGTTACAGCTGTTAACATGTATTACTAAAAAGAAAAAAAAACAAACAAAAAAAAGAATGGGATCAATTATGGTTGACATGATAGACTATTGTTAATGTTGCAAACATTTAATAGTTATCATCTAACTGCAGTCGGATATCTATAAAAAATATGCATAAATAACCTTTATCAAGAAATCTGTGGCTGGATGTTTTATTGGCACAATCATTTTAAAGCCTTTTAAGATGTTTACAATTTAAAATAAAGGGAAGAATTTTGTTATCTGCTCACACTTTGTTCCTCTAGTTTGTTTTTATATTCCAAATTCACAGCTATAACAGAACTCACAAAAGGGAAGCAGAAAATGAACAACTTGCTTATAAAAAGGTTGAGACACAATTGGTATTAATAATAATGAAGTTGATGTTCCTTTGGATTGAATGAAGCACGGTGTCATGTGTTTAATACCCAGGAGCACAAATACTGAAATGCCTGTAAGTCACTGTGGATGAAAGCATCAGTCAAATAAATAAAATGTAAATTTTCTGCAAGAAATGAAAGATGCACTCTGCATGGAGCTGGATACTGGATTCCTCATCCTGACTTCAGAGGATTACTCAAGGGGCTAGAGGTGGGGAGGCACTCTCTCCTTTTCCTTCTCAAGTCACAGGTCTCCTCGGCTCAAATGACACCGGGTCGTATCGTAGCATTGATCGCCTGCAATATGCAGCAGCTTGCTCGTCCAGTCAATAATGTCACGGGGTCTCTTGTTATTCAGCATTGATCTGCCAGTTCTGGACAAGGCACTGCTTGACTCAGTGTCCATCAACCTCCACACCTTTCACTTGATTTGGCATAACATCAGCCTCATCTTGGATCCTTTCAAACTTACGCCCTTGTTTTCGATGCCTCTGTAAACAGCCATGAAGAACTCTCTTCAAAACATAACTGTTTTTAAAATTTTTCACATATGAAGGTAATGCTCAAAAATAAACAGCAACTCAGTGCTCAATATAAATAAACTGCCACATTGAAGTATCTGACGTGCTAAGTGTTCCTCTGCCAGTTTATCGGCAAGCATCTTGGAGGAACATTTACTTTGCCGTAAGCTTTCGCACGCAAGTACAGGTAATGTGCGAATAAGACAGCTGGAATGCTGACTGGCAGTGCTTGGCAAACAAGGGGAACAAATATGAGCTGTCACTACATGAGATGACAACTTGAGAGATGCGGATAATGATAGCGGTGGGAGGTGAGTGCCGGCTCCTATAAAAAGCTTTGGCTCTAGTGGGTTGACAAACATAAGCTCGTTACTGTTGAGAATCAGTGTCTGATGGGAGAGTTAGCTATTGCTATTGCCACCAGTCAAGTTGAGGAATGATCTACAGAGCACTTTAAATGCCAAGTAAAACATTTTTGGACACCCCTCAATTCAAATTCTAGTTCAGGATTATGCAGGGTAAAACTTTGAAAAACAACTGACTGCTGAGTTATATTAGTATGTATAACTGGGTGTCATATTGGTTTTCTGTAAAGATCAATCTTGTGGTGTGGTCACAGTAACGTTGACTGATTACAAGACAAAAGAACAAGAAGCTGAGTAAATTCGGTGGAAATAAGCATACAGCACAATGAAACTGAGCAACGGATGCATCAAGCAGAGCACCGAGCCAATAAACGTGCTGGTGTCCCACTGCCTTGCTCATGCTGGCAGGACTAGGCTACTCCCATTGGCCCAAGAGGAACCATCTGTCCCCTTGAGAGGGGGCCTTCCTTGACAGGAGGACATGACATCACGACATGCCAAGAGCAGGTTGTGAGCACCGCCTGGCTACGGAGGGCTTGTGTGGTGAAAACGACAAACGCATTGGAGGGAGGAGAGATTTGTCACATATGGTTGCTGAAACAGCTCGACCAGTCCCTCAAAGTGTCACTAAACGTCTGTGGAGAGGAATGAATAAAAGGAGGTCTATAAAAAGACAAAATCCTAGTCGTATTTTATGTACCCCCCCCACAGACACGTGTGTAATTACGGAAAAAGAGCTTTCCGATGGTTGGAGTGAAGTTTTAATTGCAGTTTTACTATAAATACAACTGTGGGAAAAAAAGAGACCGAAGTGAGACAAGAAGAGCAAAGGAATAAATGGAAGAAAGAGAAATGTGTGTGCAAGTTGAGTTTGCTTGTAAACATCTCTCACATTAGTTAAGACAAATCTGTGAATACACCCTCACTAGAGCTGGGCGATATATTCTGCGATATATTTACGTGTATCTCTTCGGTAAAGCCGGTTCTTTGATTAGCGGTAACTCTCAATCAGTTAATGCACAGATCACTGACAAGCTACGCAATATTGTGTTCAGTATTGCAAATTAATCGCCTGCGAAAGTGAACGGAATATTGCGTAGTTTGTCAGTGATATACGGCTCTGTGCATTAACTGCCGCTTATTTTGAAAACAGCTGATGGAGATAATCAAAGAACGGGCTTCACTGACAAAATGCCCATGAATATATCACAGAATATATCGCCCAGCCCTAACCCTCACTAAGTGTTTGTCTCAGCAAAACTGACTGGGCCAACAGCATCTGATGTTTTAATTAAATAATTCCACACCTTTAGGAGGACGACTGTCAGTAATGTTAAATAACGCTCTCAGAAAAAAGGTTTAAGAGGCTTTTCTCTCAACATCAGAAAGAACTGACAAGGGCTTTGTGTGTATTGAAGATTTATAGAAAGAGATCATGGGAAAATTAACATCTGCCTGTCTGGAAGAGGTAAGTGTGAGCAGCTGTCATAACACCGGATGTGGGTGCTCTAAGTGTTAATGGCAGGAGAATCCATTAGAAAACAACAAAGTAAGAAAAGTATGCTAGAAAATGGTTTGAAAGACAGACAAGACACAACAATCAAACAAAAGAAACAAAAAAAACAAAACAAAAAATTGAGTTTCTGCAGAGAATGAACACTTAAAATAAAATCACTCTGGCAGCGACAAGCTTCTACAAACACTGCTAAAAAAATGAACAAAAATTGTACCTTTGGGGTACAACAGATTGTCAGTGGGGCAGTACTCTCAAAAACCTGTGTCATTTCTAGCTCTAAAAGGTGCATATTAGCACTTCAGCAGTTTTAAGGTACTACTATGTACCCTTAAGCAGTAATTACGATACAAATGTGTCCTTTTGAGTGTACTGCCTGCACTAACAAGCAGTTGCAACCCCTAAAGGTACAAATTTGCACAATTTTTCTTTGCGGCGAAGTTACAAAATACCATTCATTTTCAATGAGAGTTGGTGGTTTCCGGAAACATGAGTGAAAAGCTCAACTCTATGCAAATGAGCAGTTATGCCGGCTACAAATTAGAGTGTAGATAGTGACCTTTCACTTGATACATCTAGATATTGTAGCTCAAAGATAGCTTTTGCCTAGCAGAGGATAAAAACAGTGAACCGGGGTGCCCAATCTTGTTTTTCCCTTTCTGCAGAGTTCAGGTCCAAGTCTGCTCTGTTTTCAAAGATCTTAATTAGCTGGCTCACACGTGTTTCATTAGAGTTGGATCTGAACTTAGCAGAAGGGTAGATCTCCAGAAACAGGATTTGGGAACTCCTAAACTGTGTAGGTAGCCAAGCTTGCTCCTAAAGGACCACATTCATGCACACTTCAGTTCCAACCCTACTCCAACACAACTGCCTGTTATTTTCAAGTAACCCCAAACATCTCAATCGTGTCAGTGAAGCTTAACTTCTGGTCCTCCAGAAGCAGGATAAGCAACCCCTGTCCCAAAGAGAGCAGATACAGCAGCTGAATAAGTTTAGTTATTGCCTACCTCATACTCCTGGGAAAACCGGAGAGAATCGTTGGCCTTGAGTCGCTCAATGTGGTCTGCTAGCTCACAGACAGAAATGGGAGGATGTTCCCTCATTCCTAAAAAAGAAAATAAGACAATGGAAAGTGGTGAGCACGTCACACCTGATGCATTGTAGCGTTACAACGGGGAGCAAGTCTGTCAGTTTTGAGTTTTATACGACATAAAGAGGTTCTTGCACCTTGATGTGGCATGATCCCTCTGCGAGATATGTGTTGACATATGTTGTGCCCGCTTACATCTATCAAGCTCTGAATTTCTTGTCTGGGGGGGTCATCTTAGTACCAAAAAACATTTTCCTGCTACTGCGAGCGCCTCTGAACGTATCAAGGCTATACATGCTCAGCTGGATCTGAGGAAATGTTCAGCCTGTGTGTTGTTTGATGAGGAAAGGAGGGGGTTTGTAATAGAGAGGATCTGTCATTAGGATTCCAGTGGTTGAGGATGAATGAGCAGGACTGAGATGCTTAATGGGACATGGTTGGGTATGATTCCCCATTATGAGTTCATTATGCCCACAGTGAGCACAGTAATGTCTGGACGAGCCCCCTGCCAGCTACTTCATGCAACCGTTACTGCTAGACAGTGGGCGGCAGGATCATGGGGCCACTCTCTTAATCAACCACACCGACATGATGCCAGAAAACTGGTCTTGTCTAGATAGCTGACGCATTTTACATTTCTTCTGTGGAATATGCGATACAACACATGTGAGCTATATTTGCGACTTTTCACACATTTTATCTGAAGCGAAAAAAGTCAGAAGAAAGATTTACAGCACAGGTAAGGATACTGTGCATTTAAATGCTCAAGAGTGCATGTTAAATTAAATTGTCAGTGAAAACTTTAAATCATGAATGAAGACATCCTGCCACCTTGTGAGACCGTCATATGTACAGTGTATGTGAGCAACACTAGACAAGGACAAAAAAATATGAAAATTATGTCTATTAAACAATTTAACCATACTCTAATTGGGTATCACTGAATATTGTATCCTGAGCCATTATCAAATAAATATCTTTCTCATTTGACATGTTGTTTTAGTTTGTAGCAGAAAAGTAGTCCACATATTTCACATCTATCATCATATCTTATATAACATAAATAGCATTTGCTATTTGCATATAATTATCACTGTCTTCCAGAACACAAATATAGCAAGTGAGACACATAGTAGTCTGTATATTTAGAGACTAATGGTGCAATAAGCTGCACCGTGAGCACATTAAGTGTATACAGCACAGGCTACATCCATGTTAAACAGCAAGTTAATTAGGCAGTGAAGAGCTACAACCCAGCATGCAAAGCAGGGAAAGGCAGATTACAAGATGTCTGGAATTGAAATGAACGTCCAAGGTCATTCAAGTGAAAATGCAAACAGATATGTATGGATAAGGGTCTTATAAGTAACAGACTTACTGATACATTCAAGACAACAACAGCAAATAAAGCTAGAATAATAAATTTGTGTGCTGTACATAACACACTCTTAAAGACAAAGTCATAAAAAAAGAAATAAAGGAAGAAATGCATTCCTACCTGGATTTGGGTGTTTATATATTACAGAAGAATTCTTTTTTTTTATTTCACTATATATATATATATATATATATATATATATATATATATATATATATATATATATATATATATATATATATATAACAAATTTTTATCTCGCCTTTTCTTGACCTTTTAGAAGACTATTTTCATAACCACTGCGCCATATTCTAATTAAATCATATCTTCACATATGCTGTATTCGTACAGTATCTGACATTATCTTTTTTTTAATACAATAATTTTTTAAATCATCATTTGTATTCAAATACAAGTAACGTTTGCACAATTGCTGGTTGTAATTAAAAATGAAACTGCAACTGAGGGAGAGTCATAAATGATTAATTATTTTCACGCAATTAACATTACACTTTCTCATGTTTGGTTAACCCTTTTTTTAAATTCAGCTTTTTAAGTTATTAACATTTTAATGTTGGATTTTAATCTTGAATTAAGACATTAACACAAAAAAAAAAAGAGCAAAAATAAAGGAAGGTGTAAAGGTGTATATTCCTGCCTCAGATATGGGTTTGGGTGTTTATGCATTACAGGAGAATTCTGTCATTTTTCCTTTCATTGAAATGTCTTATAGTTAACCCCCTTTTTAGAATTAATAATTAATAACATATTTACGCTGGATTTTCACATGGTAATCTTGATTTAAGACATTAAAATAAGCCAACATAAAGGAAAGCATAATAATAATAATAATAATAATAATAATAAATGTTTACAATGCCAATAACCAAAAGAATACATTTTTTATAAAACACCCCCAGGGAATAAAAATACCTGTAGCTGAAGAAAACCCCCTATATTAATATATTATCACATAATTTGTACCCATAAACAACACAAAAACAACTCAATCCAGTGTTTCAAAAATTAATCAAACGCTGAAATGTGAAGTGCGCTTGTAGCCACTCTGCTGCCATATGAAAACCGCTGGCTGTGGCAGCGGGGATTCACGGTAAGAGAGTTGTATGGCTGTTTTGCCTGTGGTAATTATGTGCTCTTCAGGACTGAAAGGGTCTGTAATAACCTGGCTCGACTGCCACCGCTCAGCTATTAGAGGAGAGAGAGGCAGGCCTGACATTTTCTCTTAGCGTCACAGATCTGCCTCTCACTCACCTTGGGAATGGAAAGCAGGAAGGCTAATTAACAAAGAGGGGTTGAAAGAGTGCAAGAGGCCTTTGGGTGAATTGAGTCCATATAAGACACTCCAAGGAGATGGAGAAGTAAAAAAACTAACAGCTGAATTCAGAGCCACTAATAGTAATATAAAATATTGTGCTTCATTACACTTTCCTACAGCTACTGCTTATTTAGTATACTCATACTCACACACAGTCATAAAACAGTTAACTGATTTTTAAATGAAAACGCCTGTTCTAAAACGTCATTTTAAAAAATGAAAAAGCTACATTGCAATAAAATATAAATAACAGACAACCAACCACCTAACAGCATTTTTGTAGAGCAGCTTATATCTGGCTTTCAGAATCAGTGTTATGACTGAAAGTGCCTCCTCTCTCATGTGCCCTGTTTTTTTTTTTATAGCTGTTGTGGGTGGGCTGTGAAGATTGGAAGATACGTACGGCAGTAATAGATCATTCTGATTACAAAGACGCGCTGTCACTTCAGTCGCTGTGTGCCTGCATGTGTGCATACGCATCCTGTTTATGCTAAATGACATATTCGGTGGCATATGCTGACGCGTGTTTGCGTACAGAAAAAATAATATCAGTGTTACCGAACAAGATACAGATGATATAGCACAATGGATGATGTGCATGCATTGTGAATGTAAGGAAGGGGCAGAATTTGTCTTTGTGCATTGTGCATATGGTGTTAAGCTCAAATATTACACACACTGAGTCAGAGGAAAAGTGTATGCGTGCATATGGTGGAGAACACATGGGGCTCTGGCAGATTGTTAGCGTGTGTCTACAGTACATATGGTGTATGGTGGGTTACCTGGTGTCTGATAGTTGAGTCTCCTCATTTCTACAGGATCAGACGAGTTGGCCAGAAGACAATCCTTCACACCGCCAGAGTGATCATCTTTCGGTAGGGGGGACGCCCTCTTCCTGTAAGAGCAAAATGGAGTCAGCGTGAGTGTTTTTGTTGACACATTCGAAGAAGTCAGACTTACCAACAGAGAAGGCCAACATATTTGAACATAGCTTTGAAACGGACAGCGTAAAAAAATTAACAAAGAGGGATGGGACTGCAAAATGTGGACACAGCGTCTCCATAACAAATTAACATCTATTAACACTTGTGTGTCCTGTGTTGGAGACTAAAAACATGATTTAGTGTACTGTAGATATTTATATAATATAATACAACAATATATGATAACATTATATATGTTTATATATTTTTTATTATTTTAAAACATAATATTTAGTTAATTTTAAGTTTTTATAAAATGTATAAAATATTCTGCTATATATTTTATAGCAAAATATTTGTATTAATCAAGGATGCATCAGACTAATACTAAAAGAAACAGTAATTCACATTGTAACAAAGGAATTTTAAAATATATACTAAACATGAAACTAAAAATCCAGAAAAAAGCATATGAGCACTAGATCAGCATATCAGAGGGATTTCTGAAGGATCATGTGAAAGGAGTAATGGCTGATGAAAATTTAGATAATATAAAATAAACTCTTCATATTTTAGTACAATGATACAATTTAATATAATAATATATTTTGCTTGGTATATATTTATTACATCTGCAACTTTCAGGAGTATACTAAAGCCTACAGACGACCTCAAAAATAAAGCTCGACCACAAGCCACGGAGCTCCAAATTTGTCTTAAAGACAACAAATGAATCAGTCTAAAAAGCACCAGCTTGATTTCCTGTTAAAGCCTCACTGCTTTTAGAGTACATTAGGAACTCCCTTCGGTATACACAAGGGTCAAAGTGATCTGAAATAAAAGCCAAACAGCGTGTTTGTTCAGCGCTTCACTCGATTCTGTTAGCAAGCTCGCTAAATATTCAGGGTGCAACGCTCCTTGTTTGTGGGGAAAACAAGGCGACTAGGTAATTAGCACATCAGCTGGATGGCACAACACCGGTAATTACGCCACTGTAGCACCTGCACTCCCGAGTGCACTCTTCCAGCAGGTAAAGCTGTTGTGCAAGTACACACACACACACACACACACACACACAGGCGCACAACATCTGTCAGTGGAAACCCATCCTCAGACACACGGACACAAATCCCTAACGAAAATGGGAGAGCCAACTGCACGGGAAATTTCACATCTCACTGCACTCAATTTGTAAGGTTCTGAGCACAGTTTTCTAGCTTTCATAAAGCCAGAAGAGCTCAAACGAGGCTGACACCAGCGAGGCGGGCAGCACCGAAGGGTTTACAGCATATGCCGTTTAACAGAACTGGGCGTACCGCTTCGCTAATCACTAGAGCGCTGGACACGTAGCCCCTCGCCTCTATTGTACGTACAGTAAGTCTCAGCACGCTTCAATTATTCAGTTTGGAGTTAATACATATACACCGGGGGCTAAAAGGATCCATTTGTACTGGGTTCAGAATAAAACGCAGAGATAAAAATAACAGAAAATGGCCATTTTGCTCTGTGTGAGAGAGAGGGAGAGAGCGTATGTGCGTGAGAGAGGCATTTCATACATTAGCCAGTAAGAAGGAAGGGGAAAAAAATGAAACCGAACAGTTCGGTGGAGGGAAATGTCAGCTTTGAAGATGAGAACATTTCTATTTCGGCAGCCGCCGGGCTGGCATTTCTTTTACAATGGGCCATTCAGGGCTCAGGTGAGACAGCAGAAAAGGCTGAATGCACGCACACTCAGTCTGAGTGACCTTCAGGAGGAGGTGAAGGATCAACACGGACAGAATCAACACAGCACGGCAAAAACAACAACCAAACATCTCCAAAAATAAAACATGACGATCACAACAGCAAGCATGCACCACTGTAAAAGACGTAACCCAAAGGACTGGAGCTTTTCAAGGACAGCAGGGTGTGAGGGTGAAATACTGCCAATCTCTATTCAGAAAGGCAAATTCAGCCAACAGCTTGTTTTGGATGAACCGAGCGAGTCATTCAAAACAACAGTGACGAGTGAGGCCACACCTGCAGACCCTGCAGCCTGTGAAGAGGGACACAGATGACACTTCTGAAATGAAAACTGTGACAGAAAGACACCTGTCCATGATCTAAAGGTACATACCTCTCCTGTTTGCTGCATTTGTATGGAGCGGAGGAAGGAAGAGACATGTGATTAGAGGCTGTCAGACACTCGGAGACCCAAGTGAGTTGTGCGGCTAACCTTGTGTTTCAAAAACGTCTTGCAGAAATCTGACTTTGCTTTTGAAGAGGTATATTAAAAAGAGAAAATTAATGGGTACTTATATGAAATATAAGTATAAGCCTCTGGTTCCGCTTATGAATATCAAGTAGGTGATTCAACATAATTTCTTCCCACATTCGGGGACGTGCTGAAAACTTTTAATTTATATGTAAAAAGACAATTACAGGTGTACCAAATATATGTCAGAAGTATATTAGTTCTCTTTTTTAATTTCAATCTTGTTCATACATCATAACATATCATGTATTTATTATACTTATTAACGAGTGGTCATGTAAATGTGATAAAGAACCGTGTTCTTTTATCAGAGTAAGGTCATTAACGGCATAAACCGCTCACAAGAGGTAGTTTTTCGCCTCATACTCCGCTCTTGCGCCGCATGTAAATGCAATAACTCGCTTTTTGTCGGCTTATTGAAGTGTGCATGTGTGATAAGCGACAGGATTGTATCATTAGTGCAGATATAAGCGCATAAAAAAGAGAGCAAACGTTTTACAGTAAAGAAAGAAAGACGGTATAACACAAAAGCAGACTTTTTCATTATTCAGAAAATGAATGTTCTCATCTCATGCAGCAGAAGTAGAAGTGATGAGACTATATGAGCTGTAAGTTTCCCGCCGACACGTTGCAAGCTTAATTTCCCAACAATGACACTTTAAGATAGTGACCAATTATTTCTATAATCTAGTTGCTTATTAGCATTCCTATCATTACCAATGTTTAATTAGCACATATTCTCCACTAACACATCTAGATCCCTAATCCTACCCAATACCTAAACCTAACTATCTTACTAACCAATAATAAGCAGCAATTTATTTATTGAGGCAAAAACTGAAAGCTAATGGTTTGTTAATGTCGAGAATAGAACCTTAAAATAAAGTGTCACCGAAACGCCTGTTAGCAACAAACAATACAGGTACTTGTGTCCTCCAGCTACAACATGACTTTCGTTGTGAACAGGAGAGAGAAAGTAAAGGCCAGTTATCGGTTCTGTGGGCATACAATAGCAGAGCTACTCGCCGGACTATCTGGCTCGCAGCGGTGGGCAGCGGAAGATGACAGCTTTTAGAATAGCATCAGCAGGGTGTGGCGGCACAGCCACATAACCGCTCGCCTGCCGAGAACGAAAGCTGACGCTGCCGTTTCGCTGTTGCATCTTCTCCCAGGAACGGCCTCGATTTGAGGCACTGCAAAGCTAAAAGAGTCCTGTAACATCAGGGGGCCTGAAATGGTGGATTTGTGTTGAACGCTGAGAAAATCAGAGCAAAACAAATGCAAGGTTTGCTCTGAAGTAAGGGATTTTACAAAAGACGGGCTGGAGGGAGAATTAGTCAGTACTGTATCAGCGTTGTGAATGGGACCACCGGGTCACGCTGGAAGCTACATGTCTGCCTTACTCGGCTGAGTCAAGATGTCATTATGAATAATGTCCTCCTTTTGTTCTCTCCGTGGAAAAGCTAGCTAAAATTAGCAGCCCTGAATACAGAGTCACATCGACAATGATGTGTAGAGGTGTATTTCATATAAAATGAGACATTCAAGGAGGCTAATATTTGTATTACCCTCACCATCTTGTAAGGTCTGAGAGAGATGCTCTCAAAAAAAAAAAAATAAATAAGGGCACACTTCACACCGCATCAACAAAATGGATAACTAAGGCCACCGATCAATAGAATCTAGACATAATTACATGAAATTTTGATTAATTAATCCCAACAACTTGAGAAACACCCCAAATCAACAGAATTCAAAAAACAAATTAAAATACCATATGATGAACAGGAACAAGTCAAATTTAATCTTGATTGTGGGTGAAATTTCGTCATTGCCGTACGAATTTCACGTTAAGGCAAACAAAAAAAAAAAAAAGTTTTCTACAAAGATTTCACAAGAATGCTGCTGCTAGAAGGAAGGAGTGATGGGAAAACTTTAGCTCACCTCTTGAAGAGAAGGATGGCAATGACTATGATGACGATTAGCACTACTGCAAGAACAGGGCCCATAACCCAAAGCATCTCAGGCTGTTCCACGCTGGGCTGCACAATGTGTTTATCCACAACGATGGGGTCCGAGTAAGGGCTGGCCGAGAAGGTCCGCTACAGAGAAAGAGAGAGAGAGAGACTTTGAGTTTGTCCACAGAGCCTAACTATGGCTGAAGAAAAGCTAGTGAGAGTTTAAATGACCCTTATCCTTTGCCTGTAATCAAAAATACACTAATACTGTGACAACTAACAATTAGAATTTCCTGTTTAATAAAATGTATAATGTTAACGTTGAAAAAAAATTGACCCAAACAATAGTGCGTATTATATTAATTACATCATGACATTTTCAGTTCTAGAAATCTTAGTTTTGTAATCCTTCCCGATTTCAGGGTTTTCCAGGATTGCTTTAACTTCAGTTGCCTGAATTAAAATTCAAAACCGCACATAGCACATCCTCACATCTGTTTCCGTGTCAGGTTAGGTTTCCCTTAACTGGGTTCCTCTTAACCCTTGCCATACACACATTCACCTTTGATTAGCATAAGTCATGTGGCCATGTAGAAGTAGATGCGAATAAAGAAGCAGAATTTGTGTGAGAAGAACTTAGAGGGAAAGGACCTATTCGGGTTCTCTCTCTCTTTCTCTCTCTCTCTCGCTGTGGCTTTGATAAATGGAAGCTGAGGAGAAGAATCATATCCTCTTCATTAGCGCTCAAACCATGGTGATAGTGAGCTGGCTGGAGGGAGGGAGGGAGTGACAGAAAGAAAAAAGAGCCAGTGTGAAGGGACATAAATGAGATCTACCCGCTGTGCCCTCTTCCATGCACACACCATGGGACAGGTTCGAATTTTGCCTCACAAACCGCCTGCGCTAACCAAAAATACGATAAAATAAATAAAAGAATAAAGGAGAGAAAGGAAGGTGAGGAAAGATGTGCCTGTCACTATCGCTCTCTTTGTCTGTTTCGGGAGAGGCCATCCACATGGACACCGTTTCCCTGAGGGCCAAACCCCTTCGCCTTCCTCTCTTTCTCTATCTCTCTTCCTCTTGCTTCATCCCGTCACACAGAGAGGGGAGCCATAATCCGGATCACTTGCTCAGCTCAGCTTGACATGTCTAAGAGCGCACAGATATTAATTGAAGAGATAAGAAGGATATTAGCTGGAGGAGAGTCATGAAGTCATGAAGACGTTGCGTTATCGCCACTGCTCATATGACAATCTCACTGTTAATGTGGTGTTTTATGTGAGCGCGGGTGGTTATGTGTGTGTGATGTACTGGAAATATACATTTCACTGCGTAATTATGGCTTTACTTTAGCAACCCTGCTGAAAAAAAACCCCAGATCAGCAGCTTAAGCTACCTTATGAAACCATTTTTGCAGGTTAAAAATCAACTTTACCTGACTTAATTTACCAGGTTTATTAGTTCTGTCAACTACTAGTCCAGTTAAACAAATCGGGACTACCTTTTGTGTAGAGTTATGTGGGGGGAAGGATTTTGGACCAATGAGAGTTCTCTGTGGGCGGAGCTATACAGAAAAACAATACTAAAACACAGTATCAAGTAACCCACAAAATGTTTAATTATTAGCTGATTGTCATGGTCAGTTAGGGAAAAGATTTAGATTATAATGGAAGAGATTTAAATGCTTTTTTACAGCTGTTAAGATAGTTTTACTAGGGTAAAGATGATCATTTTACCCTATAATGGCAAAACTCAGGCCTAGGCCATTTCTTTTGGCAAAATACAAAAAACTAATTATGTAAAGCATAAAAAGATATATATATATATATATATATATATATATATATATATATATATATATATATATATATATATATATATATAAATAAGAAAATAAATGAATAACAGAAAGCAAAGGGAATTTTTAAATAAACTACTTTTTGTAATGTATACTGTGCTTCTGATCCAGCCTCTGTAATCTCAAAGCTCTGCATTGCAGTGCTGTGAATATTGTTGGTTGGCTTATGATAAATTGCTCGTGATTTTCCTCATTTGCAAGTCGCTTTGAATAAAAGCTTCTGTTCAATGATGAAATATAAATGTTAAATGTACAATTAGCCACATTACTGTATTACATTAATGAAAATGACATTTTTTCGCATTACAGTAATGAGAATTTGAACATAAATGCCAATTTTAATGGTCCTAAAAATAGGCCTCTTTTTGTGTCATAAAACATGAGCTAGTCACTTCTTTGTGAGACTCACCCATCAAAGGGACTCAAAAATCATGTTTTTATTCATTTTCAATGCATTTTCTACTGATGTTCTAGAGGTGAATGAAACGACAGCACTCTACTTCCTCTGGCGCTCTAACACAATTTGAGTACGACGTGTTAAAGGCAGTTAACGTCACTAATGTGTTTCGTATTTCCTACAGACAAGGAGGAAAAAAGACACACACAAAGCCGAATACTAACTAACGCAAAATCCATTGAGCGGATAAGGATGGGCACGCGTCCTCAGGCAGAAGAGGAACGGTTAACGACATCATCTCAGCGCTGGGGTCTCAGTGCGGGCATTCTGCTAATGTAAACACTTTATCTGGCAGAAACAGCTCGGCCGCCACAGGCCCTCCTTCCTAACTCCACCAGCCAGCTGACGCTCTCTCTTTTTCTTTCTCCCTTCCTCTTGATTCAGTTTTTTTTCCCCTTATGCTTCTTTCTTTAAAAGTTCACTATTCTCTAATGCGCCTTTTCCTCTTAACGTCTCTTCTTTTTTTAACCTGCCAAAGTGCTGTCTCTTGCTCCCGTTTAACGTAACATCTTAAGCTTGCTTGTCTGCACTTGTTTAAACAGATTCTGTTTACACATTCGATCTATCATCCGATTTCACACTCCTCTGGGCTTGTGCATGTGCCACGAGTGATGCCTGCACAAAGCTAATATTCAGTGCTGAAGAAGAGCGGAAGATGACTCAAGTTTCAGAACGAGAAGCCTATTATCAATCCCCTATGCTAAATGAATAAATAAAAAAATCTGTTCAGTTGTACATGCTAAAAGTTGATGCTGGATAAACATTATGGGTACTTACTGGATAGTTATTTCATTTATAAATGAAAACACAAGTATTATTTTTACAAATAATATATTAACCACACACACACGTAGTTAATATATATATATATATATATATATATATATATATATATATATATATATATACGTAGTTAATATATTTTTATGCATAATAATTTTTACGTAGTCAAAATCCCGAACTTATATATCATTTAACTATTTTTAACTAGTGCTGTGAAATTATCTCAAACAATCACATGTACAACAAAACATTTGTTTACATAAAATACGAATGTGTACTGTGTATATTTATTATTTATACAGATACTTTTACTTATAAATACTTATACGCTCATGTATAAAAATGCTTTTCAATAGGGCTTTGTTTCTCTGTTGAGCCCCAGGCTTCAAATGCTCCAAAGGCCCCTGTGCTGGAGCTCAGCTCATATCCGAGCTGTTCATTCATTTCCTATGACAGCTCCGCAACAGGAGAGCTACTGGAGAGCCAGATCCGAAGGGCAGGAATCCTGAGATATTATTCTCTGACCAAGGACAAATGGCTAGACTTGTTCTTTTGAACCTTACACACTCATCTAATCGTTCTCAAATCATCAACGTGCTTGTTCAACCTCTATTAGTTAAAGAGGATTCCAGGTACAGTTTTGGCAGATCAGGGTCATCTAATGGAAGTCATGGAGTCAGGCTGGAAAGGTCGACGGAGTTAAGCAACGGGAAGACAGGACCTTTGAAGTGCTGAGTGAGGATGTGGTCCTCTTCTTCTCATAAAACATGGCAGACAGATTAATGCCTAAGCTTTAGGGATACTTAAGAGTCAGCTTCAAGGGAATCAGGACAAGCCTCCGTGCTACCAAAGCCCTGCCACGCAAATCCATTCTCCTGCTCTTTCCACAGAGCCGAGACGGAGGAGCTCAAAGTGCCAAACACTGCTGACGCTATCATGAGAGGAAATTATGAATATTTATCCAACTGGTCCTCTGGAGGTCTGGGCTATAAGTTTCAGTGATGATGATTTTCAGGTCTGTGAGGGCGCCGAGTTCAAATCTGTGATTTGTCAGAGAAGCAGATGGAAAAACGGGGCTGAGGGAACTGGCGAGGCGTTTAAGCTAATGCTTGTTTGACAAACAAAGCTTATTGAGCTTTGCTGCTTATTAGGACAAAGCTTTGGTTGGTCTCACAACAGAATAACTGCTTGTGTGCCTCCAACTCAAGCTGAGAGACACCAAATGTACAAACAAAAAATTTAGGGTTTCCACATTGTTTGACCAAATTACAAAACGGCATAGTACCTGCTTCTCATTGGCAATAACGGGGTATTGGTCCTTGAGTTCGGCCATGACAAAGCACTGAAAGTAGTTGTTAGAAAGGGGACGGTTGTAGAAGCCATTGTACGTCTCTTCATCACCCAGGGTGAAGGTCTCTGGGAGGGAGGACAGCTTTGCGGCGATGTACGACCTAACAGTGTCCGCGTGACGTCGTCTCCTGAGCAGAGCTCCCTCAGTAGACTCCAAGAGCTGTGGAAGAGAGCAGACGAATTAGTGCAGGACAACATAAACAGGATCTCAGTGATATGTGTAAACTAATGCTAAATTTGTCAACCATTTTATTAGAATTTCCTGTGAATTTAAATGTTTTTATCATACAGAAACTCTACAAGGTTGTAGGCCAGCAAATATATATAAATAAAACTTTTAGTCCTTTAGTCAATCACGTATAAGGGCACCTTTTGACATGTAAAAGTATATACTATCTATTGTCATGTACTGTAAATAGACCTATTTATACTATGAAAAATATGATGAATGCACATAAAATATTGTGGAATATATTTACTTCAATATTTTATTTAATTGGAAACACCAAAACAACATTTTAGAATTTCTAAATGGTTTCTTAAATTCAGCTTGCCATCACAGTAACACATTTTCAAAAGCTTTACAGGTCTAGCAATTACATTTGTAAAATTCCCTGACACTGCAAGGTTTCCATTTACTTTTAATTGTCCACTTTATACATTCTACTAACTATAAGTAACTTTGCAACTACATGTCTTCTAACTCTCAGAGGAGCCTGTTAGGTTAGGTTTTGGGTTAGTAGAGTAAGTTGACATGTCCACTAATACTCTAATGTCTACTAGTTTACTTACTGTTAGTGGAATGTCTGAAGTGAACTATCAAAATAAAGTGCTACCCTGGGAAAAAACAAAAAAACAGGAATATCTTACCTCATCCAGCTCCATCTCATCAGGATTAACCCACTTACGAGATGATGCAAGAGACACGGGAACTACCACAATGTAGTACCATCTATAGAGAAAACAACAACATTAGCAATCTTTCTCTCACTGCACAACAGCAACTTAAACAAGTGTTACTAGTTACACCTGAAAAGGGAGTAGATTTCAGCTGGTGGGAATTGAAAGCCCATTCCAGGTGCGCGAGAGTGTAGAAAAACTGATGACTTGCTTTCTGGGTTTTTTGGCTCCAGTTAATCATCTCAACACTACCGGTTTCTAATAATCAGCGCTATCTTTTAGACCGTAAGTGAATGAAGAGCTCAGAACGAGCTGTCAGGTGGTCAAGACAAGCATAACTTTCGGAGAGTGGCATTCAGCTGCTCATAATAAGATGGGGACGAGACTTTAATTTGGCTGGAGTCTGATACGAGAGGCATTTTCAAAATCAGCTCCAAGAAAAACTCTCTCTGTGCTTCAGAGCTCCGCCATTACTAGAGAACGAAGCGCTGTGTCTGACACGAAATCCCACATCAATCAGCGCTACTCCAAATGCCAATCTTCTCCAAGACTTTCTCATCCTCAACACTCTGGTAATCTTTTTACCAATCAAAAAAAGGCACTCTGGAGCATAGCCCTGTTCTTCTCTTGGGATTGGCAACAAGGTTTTTTTTTTTGGACCACAGTGCACCAGCTCTGATTTTGTCAACGGCCAAGACGTCAGAGAAGAAATCTCCCAGCTTGCGGTTCGGTCGCAAATTAGTTTAATTTTTTTTTAGGGAACATAATTGGCTGTGGAAAAGCGTGACTCACAAACAACATGTTCCTCTCAAAGGACAAAAACAATCTCCACTTTTCTTCCATTACCTCCTCATTCATGAAAAATTAAGTGTCGAAAATTACATATAAACATAAGTGGCCTTTTCTCATGCATAAATTATGATGACACATTTAAGTGGTACGATAACTGAAGGGCCTCCACCCATCACCAGGAGCTCCTGTGAAGAGCACTCAGCCGTAATGATGGGCTCTCTGTGGCAAGAACATCAGAAGCGAAGCAGCGTGTCTGCTTTCTACGAGCAGGATGTGTTCATATCCTCCATCACGACAGGCTGCACTCTAAGTGGTCTCAAACCAAGACTTTCAGATATATCTTCCCTTCAGCTAAGATAGAAAACAGCCTGTCTGCCAGCACATTCTCCTATTGATTTCTACGCGTTCCATCACGACTCATCCTTCGGAGCACAGCTCGAAGGAGAATGAAGTGAAAACACGCCGATGTCACTTGAGCCTGACAAGGACCTTCTGGTAGTTAGAAAAATCCACCGCTTTTCAGGAGAAGGTCAAATGTAAAGCTGAATACAGTAGGATGACGTTACTTGGGGTTTAAAAAGCAGCTGGAATCTGCAGCGTTGGCAGGATGGCTGTTTGCTGAGGTGGGGAGATTCGGTCTGAGCGTTCGGATGGGGGGGAATAATTGCATGGTAATGGTGTGTGAGCTACACTGCAGAACGGAAAGCATGCCGTCACTGACCCGAATTGGGCTACAGGCATTACTCGGGGCAGCGTCAATGTACCCGTACGGATTTATGAGGTTTAAATGGAGGGAAAGTAAGATGATTACTATATCAAATCAGCTTATTCTTTGAAAACTCTTTATGCACATACTCAAATTCTGCTAAAAGCTATTTCTGAAGATATTTTGAACGCATGTTTTAAATGTATTTCATCTCTATCCATTATGTACTATACTAAATAAAAAAATGAAACAATAACATGTATACCTTTGCACATAATCCAATTTTTACATAAACTATACTAAAAAGATTAATTACTTTTTTCTGACTTGTATTCTTAGAACATGGGTTGGAGCTTTTACTTTTGAACTCTTAAAGTGCATTAGTACAAATATAAAAAAAAACAAATGTTTACAAATGTTTTTTAAATTATTGCAACAAATATCGTATCATGGACTTCATATAGCAATATTATCGCATTGTGAGATTTTTATATTGTTACACTCCTACTAAAAATAGATAAAACCATCAGTATTTTTAATGGTAAAATCATAAATCATTTTATGTCCTAGAGCAGTTTCAAACCTGTCCTGCAGACACCCCTGCCCTGCATATTTTGTATGTCTCCCTCATCTAAAACAACTGATTCCACTCATCAGCTCATTAGTAGAGACTGCAAGAACTAAACTGGGTGTTATCTGATATGGCGTGTCCTAGAGTACTAACCTGACAGGAGCAGTGGTGGGCACTTTGGGCAGGTTGATGGTGAGTTTACCATTGCTGGTCTGGTCTGCTGTGAACAGGGCAGGTTTAGTTTTGAACAGGTCCGGTGCGGTTCGGATCGAGACCTGCTGCTGCAGGCCACCAGCGCTGTTCCCCCGGCTCATCAGCACGAAGGAGTAATTAGTGTCCGGCTGCAGTCGTGTGATCAGCTTCCTTTTGAGGTTGCCCTGGACTTCCACACTCTGCTGGTTATAGAGGATCTACGGGAGGGTAGAGGTTCAGTTTCGCTCAGTTGCACGGCTCACTAAATCTAATTTTTAATTCAGTTTCATTCACGCAAAGAACTGATTGCATAAACAGACTTTATCCCCACACAGCTGCTTTTAGAGATGGAAACAGTGTGCTGTTTTCTGAGCTTGGCCCATCAGGACATTACTGTTATGGTTTTATACCAGCGGCTGGCATGCAGAGACGCCACACAGACTGTCTGTCAAGTTCACTGTAGGCCAGAGACCATTCTGACAGACTTTCCACAACGTTTCTGCATACTGACCAATTGTGTGACTTGCAATTTTGCTAAACCACATGCGAATTTACAGAATCAGCACTTAGAACCTAATAGGCCAGATTACATTTACATCTGTCTCAGTGTAATCCCTATGTATGGGAATTAGACAATTATAGAGTTGGCTCTCAAGTGCATGCCTATAAAAAGGGTATAAAAATAGACATAAATGCTTTTGAATAATACATTTTAATGCAAGGAACTTTATTAAGTCTATGTACGTGAATGGGGTCTTACCTTAAAAGGCACTAGGGATTTATAATTTTCTGGTACTTCCCAGGTGAGAAGGACTGAGGTTTTCATCACAGCTTTGACACCAAAACTTGTGGCAAATGCTATTAGAAAGAGAACAGAAATTTCATAAGCATACCGTATACAGAGCTCAGGGTTTGAATAATGTATAAGCTAACATTTAAAACAAAACAAAGCTTCTGAAATTTTTTATATAGGGACTGTTTACCAATCTCTTGTTGTGTGAAATTACTGAGACTGCAATAAAGTACTAATATCTTATACTTACATCATTTTTTAATAAAGAAAGATATAAGATAATGGAAAATTAGCTTATTTGTTGAGAAAAAACAGTAACTATCTTCTTAACCTGCTCTGACAAAAAGCTTAAAACATTTTATTTTAGTAATTCTTTTATTACTGTATTTATTCATATTTTGAATTATCAATTATTTTTATATTTTATAAAAGTTTTTGTTCGTTTTGGTTTCTTTTAGTGATTTTATTATATTCTTTCATGTTCTTATTATGTAAGTCTTTTATGAGTTTTTGTTTAAGTCATTTTAACACTAACTTATTCCAGGTTGTTGCCAAGACAACGTCTCTAAATTTTTCAACATTTTTAAATCTATTTATTCTTCTAACATTTGTATTTTATTTCACTTATCGAAACCAATTTTTAATAAATTTTATTTTAGTTAACGATAATTCTAAACACAATCAATCAGTTCTTTCAGTTCTGTTTTTCTCAGAACTTAAATGTTCACAAAGTAAAAAAAAAAACAAAAAAAACAAAGGCAGATTTTTCCATTTGCAATAAAAAACAGACCACCCAATGTGAAGATAATTGGATTTTTTTCACAGTGCACATTTATCACGGTGTTAGCATGACAAAACGGCTATGTTATGTCAAGCGTGTGTTATTGCAAAAAAAAACCCCCAAAATAATAACATTTGTTGATTATCTAGTGTTTTTCCTATGACCAACAGTGGACAGTAAATTTCAAATATGTTAAGAACATTCCAGTGCTGTTTTCTGGCCACAGTGTTTACGGGAACATGAATAGATATGTAGTATGAGAGGATTTATGCACTGTATATCATTAAATAAAGTGTATAAGGTGCATTATAATTATGTTACGGTGCACTATAATTATCTGTAGCTTGACACAGTAATAAATTACACCTCGCACTACACAGAGGAATAAAAGGATTTCTGGATCTGTTTAAGCGGTTTAACGTAAGCCATCCAGTCTAAACACAAACCAGGTGATGTAGACATGGTCCTGCTCTGGATACTAGGACTCATGGGACCCCCTCCCTTGCTGGTGAAGGCTTGCACACGGATATCATAGGTGGTGTCTGGTCGAAGCCCTTGGATGGTCATCTGAGTGTCGGAGGTGCGATTGGTGCCGTTCTGTATGTTGTTGATGTCGCGGTACATCACTAGGTATTGCGTGATTCGGCCGTTGCACTCAGACAGGGCCGGGGGGTCCCAGGCAAGGCGGGTGGTGGAGGTGGTCAGGCCCACGACGCGTAGGTTAAGGGGAAACCCACTTGGCACGTCCTCCGGGGTGCTGATCTCTTTTATATACTCCTCTCCGGCTCCAGCGCGGTTCCTGGCGCTCAGGTGGAAGGTGTAGGTGGCGCCCTTGTGTAGTTCTGTGGCGGTGTGGTGGTCGTCAGTGCGTGCGAACTCACGCACTTCGTAGTTCTCCTCCTCCACGCGCTTGTACCGCAGTCGGTAGCCAATCAGCTCACCCACCATGTCCTTAGGAGGCTGCCATTGGATGAGGGCTGTGTTGCCAATCGTGGTGCTGATGATCATGGTGGGTTTCCCAGGCACTGCGGGGCAGAGTGAGAATTTGAAAAGCATTGTTAAATAGAGGGTTATCTGCACAAGATCACGTATACCACATGCCACTATTAGGTATCAAATAACCTGCCAGGAAATTACGTTTGATCTGGTTTATTTTGAACATTTTAAATAACTGTTTATATCTATTTTAAGACATCCTATTATTCAATAAGGGGACACTTATATATGGCAAGTTACAAAACCAACAAAATATTTTTTGTTTTTAATCAAGAGTAAAACTAATAGACATTTATAGATGGTCATAAAAAAGATATTTCGAACAAATCTTCAAAGAAATCTAAAGAAAAAAAAGCCACAAGAATATCACCTGCTTTATAATGAGTAAGTGTTAAGCTCATCTATTTTAACATACTGAAGACTGGAGTAACAGATGCTATTTTAAAAATACATTGTAAAATATGTTACAATAAACTTAAACTTTTAATGATATAATAAGTACAATGACTTTTAATTGCTCTTTCATACTGACCTTAAATCTATAATATTTATTATGTTTAACAATAATAAAAAGTGAAGACCTTTCCATTTTTTCCCCCTTTGAGCAAAGAAAAGTCTGGGGAAAGCTGCTTTTGATTAAATGTCACCAGCATGAATTGTCACTGAAATCCTTGACAGAAACATTCACATTTCGAGTCAAAGAAACAGATTTATTTTTTCTCATAACGTGATGTATTTGTAAGTAAATCAGGCCATTCAGAACAACACCATTTTGTGCCACCGGTGGAGAACAGATGTACCAAACGTGAAGCAAGTTATTACATTGAAAATTGTCTTGAATCAGTGAATAATGCAGAGCAGGGCCACGAAACATGCACTGAAATTAAACAGAGTGGATTTTGAGCTTATACCTGCTCCGGTGGTGGTGACGACTTTGGCTTTGCTGCGTGCCCCATCACCCTTGGTTGTGTACGCTGCCACAGTAACGGAGTAAGAGGTCTCGGAGAGAAGTCCAGTGATTACAGCCTCCTGTTAAACAGAACCAGCATGATCGCTGAGATGTCAAGACAGCCTTATCTACCCTCATGCCATCCCCACTGGCAGACACTGATCATAACCCCTCCAATAAACCACACGCACCCCCAACACACCCTTACTATTTCCAAACTCCCTTTTAAAACTTTTTTTTTTTCATTTCATGTTGGACATTCAAACAAGAACTCTGAAAGACTTCGAAAAGCTCTATAGAAGCTTTTCCAAGCCACAAAGAGAAGAACCAAAGCTGCCCGACTATGGGTGTCAATGTTCTTGCTTTACAAATCCTTTTTTAACAAGCCAGCTAAAAAAATAAGTCTGCAATTATATTTTTCCATTTTATAAAGGTGCCAAATCAGTTTGCACACTATTGTAAATAACGGTTTTATAGCAGAACAATGACACATCCAGTTGACGTCAACTGATAACCTGTGAGCATTTGAACAAACTCACAAACCAAAAGAGGGGAAGAGCCAAACACACCGCATAAAGGCGCATGTAGAAAACACAAACGAACACACACACACACACACACACACACACACACACACACACACACACAGTAGTTTTGATTAGGGTGACTTTTCCTCTAAGATAGCCCATAGTAATAATACATTTGCTGATGCAGCACCCACACAATGAGAATAAATGTGGCTTTCAGCAATCAAACACACCGTTCTCCAAATTCACTTTAAAATCAGAACAGACTACCTAACAATGAAATTCATCAACGCTAAATTAATTCAACGATCAAAATTAACCTGCTTAAACGGTGCTTTATTAATCACCCCTTTCACTACAAGCCATATGAATATAAAACTCTCATAGTCGTGAAGGAATAATATCTGGAAAGCGTAGTTACTTAGGTAATCTCTTCTTAGTGTACTTGTGTACACATGATGTGCTCAAAATCCTCAAGCACACACATTGCAAAGAAAAATCAAACTTGCACAATAATTAAAGCATATGGGTTCAAGTGCACGCATGGAAATAAATCATAATAAAGTCATAATACGGCACATGTTTACCTGCCACACTCATATAAAACACCAGATTCCTATATTACACATCATCCCACACATCCTCTGGTAAATTAAGTTCCTGACAATGACATTTTAAAAGCTTCTCGTTAGCCTTTTTTAGCATGCCTTAACCGTGTTTCTTCTATAATTAAGTTTTAATTATATTAATACTTATACCAATATGTGCCCAGTGTTTCACAATTTTCTTTTTTAAATGAAGATAGCTTGGCATGGTTTGCACTCCCGCTGAAACCCTAAGAGGGGGAACACGGGATAAAATGCAAATGATTGGATAAAATTTAAACGACCTTTTAAATTTGAGCGTTTATTCATTACTTTAATCACACAAAATTACTTTTTATAGGCGAAGCGATTGCATTTCCCCCTCTCATTTTCTCCATCTTAAACAGTGCTCTTTTATCAGTTTTTCAAGTAAAGGGAACGGCTCGCACTCTCACAGAACAGAAGTTTAACCAAGTAGGAGGGGTTAAAACAATTCTGTGAGCAGTACACTAGGGCACATTCACTTTCGGCAGCAATTTATTGAACATTAAGTAACGTGTGCTTAGAATTCTACCTACCAAAAAAAAAAAAAAAGAACATTTTTGTGAACTTTGCATTATCAGTGGTAATATAACAGATATATAAGTAACCGTGTTGTATCTGTATTAAGCTATATTTGTAGCTTTTATAAATATTTTTTTCAGTTTAATCAGGCTGACATGGGAAATTATGTAAGGAAGTTTCTGTCAAGAAATAAAAAGTGTTGCGCTTTTTTTCTTGCAGTATTAAGTTTCTTCTCATTAGAATTCATCAGATAACTCGAGACATTTTTATTACTCGCAATTCAGTTAAAAAGTTAAATGCCTCACTATTCATGTTCAAACTAAAATTTGATTCTTCTTTTGCTAATAAAACATTGCTATGGCATCTGTGGGGTTAATAGGTGTGTGTTTCCTCTATACACTCTGCCCAGTCACACTTCATTAGTGAGCCAGCAGCTGATGCCAACCTTCAAAATGGCTGATCGCTAGAATAAATAACAGAGGTGCGCAGATGTCACTCGCTGACACCAGCGTGTCTCTCTGCTGTCAAGCCATAATCAATGTCATCAGTGAAAAGAGCAGCACAGTCCCATTACGTGTTGCCTGTACCTCTAAATAGAGCCTGAGGTGAAAGAAATTAATAGAGTTTCTCACCTTTGATTAAAAAAAGAGGATCTAAAATGGCTTAAACAAGCTTGTCTAGTTTCTTGAAGTCTATTAACAATACAGATGTTGGGTGTTTTTCTTGGTGTGGGTGTGATGGTAAGAGAGTCGTTTATCCAGATGTCAATGTGGTGGAATCTATTACTATTTCTGTTATCTCACTTTTATTATTATCAAGTGTCTGCCTCCACTTTACATATATATAAAGCCTAGATTACAGTTAAATTTTCTTTAATATAATGATGCAACTACTGTCTCACATGGTCATATTGTTAGTATGTGAGACATTCATACCAACTTTGCTACTCTAAATGATTGCAAAGTAAAGACCAATTATCCACTAAACAGAGCGTTGTGAATGTAGAAGTGGGCATGAACCTGCAAGCGCTAGACAAGTATAAAAAAAAAACAAAAAACTTTTCATTATGTATATAAAATGAAGCTATGCATATGAGATTAAGTATACTATTTTATTTCTGTGATTTTCCCAGCCATTATAGTCTGACAGCTATGACTGATTGGATCAGGCATTAATCTGGGAGGATCAGTGTCATCCTGGCCCTAATTTCCACTAAAATACCATAATTACCACTGTTATATCGTAAAAAAACAAATCTGGCACATCCTTCAAATTGCAAAAGAAGATACCAACCTACTTTAATGGTTATATCTAAAATGCATCTGGAAAAAAGTGTTTAGTCAGTGTGATCCCAAGATGTGGAGGTGATAACTTTATATCTTACTAACAGATTATTCAATTAGCACTTTTCAAAAAGTATCTCAAGGGCTCAGCATTAGGCAATTTAATTGTCTCCTGTATCAGTTTTACTTTTATAACCTCATTACTGTTATTATTTATTATTTACTGTTATTATTTTAGCATTTTATTCTTGTACTTTTTTTTCTTAATCACACAGTTTTTATTATTCTATCTCCTACTACATAGTGTCCTTCAAATATTAGGTACAATTTTTGAAAGAAGGCATGCTTACAAAGGCTGCATTTATGTCATCAAAAATACAGTAAAACAGTAAGATGTGAAATACTATTTCAATTTAAAAGACCATTTAAAATAATTGTTCTATGAATCAATTTATTCCTGTAAAGCCAAAGCTGAATTTTCAGCATCATTACTTAATCTTTAGTGCTGCATTATCTTTTACCACAGTCAGTTGCTACAACTACATCGACCATCAGCGAGAGAGTATATTTGAAGGACAACCTCAATTTGTACACACATTCACGCGTGACTGACTAGAGACCCCAGTGACAGCTCAGGGTCACCAGGTCAAGGTGCGAATCCTTGTTTTAATGTACGAATCCAAGATTACAGAAACCCAGTTCACTGACCGGCTGCCAGACAGCCCTGAATCATGGGTGAGGGAAAAGAGAGCGATTTGGCGGGAGCAAGCGATTGGCTCACGCTGAATGTTTTCCAGGCAGGTGGCAGCACGCAGTGGCAGCAGAGCAGGTGCGGTCGCTAACAGCAGGGCTCCAGAGAGACGGCAGCCAGTCTGCTGGCACAGAGATGGGCGGACTGAGAAATGGGGTCAGGCTTCACTGGGAGGAAAACGACACTGGTAACTGAAGTGCGCCCATTTCTTTGCCTCTTTTTTTTAATGCTCCAAATCTAAGCAGTAAGAGGATTTACTAGCGTAACGCAAGCCAGGCCCCGAACTGTAGTGGGCTGTCACGCAACTATAAGAATCTTTTGAGGAAACTCTGGAACAACGAGATACACACACACAAAGACGTACTCACGGACAACACACACCTACACACACACACAAAGAGCTGTAGTGTTGAAAGCCGACTGTTGTCTGCAGCTTTCTCTTTCCAGCCAGGCTTCACTGGTTTTCAACACTCACAGCACACATAACCCTGAACCCATCCCTCTGCTGAAAGCAGGTAACATCACTGAGTGCTTTTCTTTCCCAACCCCTTCAGTCATCACACGGGGGCCAAGCAGATTGCAGCTTCTCCATTAATATCCCCTTCCATGCTTTCATGTTTTCAAAAAAAAGAAAGAAAAGAAAAAGAAAACTGACAATGCAACAAAAAAAAATCTCATTGAATTTAAAAATAATAATAATAAAAAAAATCGGATCCGTTTGTGATGAGTACTGAAATGCAGCCAATATTACTTTTGTGTAGCTAACGAGATTTATTGCACGCTCTCTAAAAAACTTGAAACTCGTCAGGCAAGACATTTTAGGGTCGAACACTATAGCATAATGATATATAAACTGCATAACTGTCTGTTGTTCCTGACAACAGATTTCTTTTCTCATAACTCGGAAATTTAATATTGTTTTTTTATTTATTTGTTAAAAAGTAGTGTAATAAGTGGCATAGAGTACAGTTAGATAATAATAAATGTAATTTTCTTAAAAAAAACGAGTTTATTTTGTAATAATGGCCAGCTAAATCCTTGCGTAACATAAAATGTAATGTGACACAATTGATAAAACTATTGTAAAATTTAAATCAGTTAGAGACATGAGATATGGTTATCAAAATGTCTTGCTGCTAACTTTGGGCTTGTTTTTATTCATTATTTTTTTTTTTACGTAAGACAGTAAAGAGCAACAATTTTTAAAAAGTGGTTAAAGATGTTAAAAAAATCTTTTAAATTATCTATTAATTAAAAAAAAAATTTGGTTAACCTCAAATCAAGAAAAAAAGCTTATAAAGATTTCATTCACACAGCTACTTAATTCAGCCTATGTCATATCTCCGGTTCTTCCATCTCTCTAGTCAAGTATTCTCATCTGTGCATGTACAGTATTTCTCATCTTTGTACGAGAGAGGTTTTATCACTCCGGTTTTTGCTTTTTGTGGAATTTTCAACAGTAGTGCACTAGTAGTGATGGTCTGTTCCATATTTGTTTTAAAGTGTGCATGTGAGTGAATAACGGGTACTTGCTATGCGAGAAGTCATTAGTGCAGTCATTACACTGTCAGTGAAATGTGCTCTCAGGGGCCAGACCTTTAGAGCATGCAGCATCATTACCATTAGTAAATACAGTACATTAGTGGGTGACCTTCAGTATAATGCTGAAAATGCTGCAATTTATTCTGGTCTTTTCACTGTGTCCGTGTGTGTGTGTGTGTGTGAGAGAGAGTTAACGACTATGTAGTTGGGAATATGTTTGCAACAGTCCTCAAAAAATACAAAAAATAAAAACAAATAAATCATCTTTGGTGCTGATTGTATATTTTTACCCCATTTGCCCATTTTCAACAAGCTGCTTGGTCCAAATTCATATTAAGCACACAGGGGTTCAATCACACTGTTAATCCCTCCTTATATAGAAAGAAACAAAGTAGAGCTGTTAGTTTCCAAAGAAATAAAGCCAAGCAAAAGAAGAAAAAGCGATAGATGAACACACAAACTCAAGAGCATTCCCGCAGGCCCAACGCCGCAAACCACCAGCTCACACTTGAGTTACTCACATATTCCGTGGACTCTTCAATTTTCCACTGATGGAAAACACATGACAGATGAGAGGTAGAAAATGAATCAGAGATGGCACTACTGGGGAGAAAAAAAAGCATCGCTACCTTTTTTTTCTCTCATCTACAGATGAACATATAGCGTTAACAGTGACATGCTACAGAGACAGAGGAGAAGGGTGGAGGAGGAGAGATGACAATATTTCACATTCGACACAGTGCTGCATAATGTCAGGTAAAAGGAGCAGCGGTATACTGCTAACAAAGGCATGGTGCTTCATTCCGTCGCTCTGTGGGAGAAAGAAATGACAACTATTGCACCACTTACACCTGGTGCAGGAACGTTTTAATCTCAGCATGGTTGCAAACATTGCAATTCATGGATACTTACCTGGACTGAATTCATAATACACCTGATAAGTGAACTCCAAAGACACCACATATGCACTGCATGGTTACATGAGTATACTTTAAGCAATTTTGTCACAATTTTATGTATGGATGCACAAAATATTGGTACCAAATGAGTTATTTTCACTTGCAATTGTTTGTTTTTAATTTATTTAGACAAATTTTTACCACATTGAAACACAAATAGAGAGAGAGAGAGAGAGAGAGAGAGAGAGAGAGAGAGAGAGAAAAGAATTTACTGGCAGATACTAAAATAAAAACTTTTTTCTTTATCTGTAGCTGAAACTCATCGGGATTGAAAGCCTTTTTCTTGGTGTGAATCTCCTGATGGTGTAGAGCATGAAATCCCATTACCCCCATCGTACTGCCAGTTTGGTGACATCAAACTTTACCGACACTGAGCACCCAGAACTGCTGCTTTTTCTTACCCACCCTCAACAAAAGGCACTCACGCATGTATCAAATCTTCCCTGGACTGAGAAGCCAGCATGGAGCCAACTCAACCGGAGTTGATATTCCTTTTCAGAAAGAAAGAGGAAATTGCTCTTTTCTAGCCGAGAATCTGCAAAGTGCAGTAAAGCATGTCAGAATATCAGTGTGCGGACCCCCACACTGTAATTTTCTATATTAGATCATTCTGCAAACATTCATCCATATCCTATAATTGCTTCTCATGATGGAACTGATGTAGATCTGTGTGTATATTGCATAACAGTACCATTAGCAGACTAGAGGGAGGCCGATATTTCAGTCTGTTTCCCTAACACACTGCTTCCCACACACAGACCTCACTCTGACAATCCTATAAGGTAACGCTCGGCCCGTGTGGCGCCTCGTTAGCCCACTGGCTACTCAGAGGTGGAAGCCTCACGGAAGCCCCTAACAGCACAAGTGAAACCAGCAGATTCACCCAGAGCATGCCTCTCTACAAGTCTGGTAACAATGACTTTATCCACGGCCCGGCTGCCTGGAGGCCCAAGCGCCCATCATTACCTTTCACGGCGAGGAGCTGAAGTCATGCTGATAAGTTGAGTGGAAAGCGTAGAGGCTGAAACATTGATCAGATATAATGGGCCGGAGAGCGCTTCTAACCCTTCAGGTCTGCACTTAAGAGCTGTACTTCAATCATTTAGTCATCGCTGTTTCACTGCATTCACTTCCTCCTCAATGGACTCTTTCTAAACTGCTGCTTTTAACTCTCCTATTAATCGTGCACAGTGTTACAGCAACATACACTTAGCACATACGCGCCGCCATCCCAAAACCGCCGCCACTCTCCACTCAGCCATCAACAATACCCACCACAGCACCGACACAAGAAACATACGCTTAAATAAGCACAAACAACCTATTTAAACTCAAGTTAATGAGATATTTTTTCCGCTTATCTGCTTTCTTAATGGGTTGTTGTTTTCACGCGGCACTTTAGCCTGTGTTAAACGTACGGACCTTTGCTTTCACAAAATTATCTCCTCAGAATCATTCCTTTTGAATGCAAGATGAATAAATTAGCCTAGTTTATTAAAAGGCTTCAGAGAGCAGAAAAACCAGGTCAGAACTGATAGGAATCTTCAGCTGGAGCCAAATGCAGCAATTTTCAGACAGGATATTAAAATAGTAATGGAAGTCTGTGTTTGTCAGATAGAGGCTGTTGGAGAACAAGAGATGAAAGGGGAAGATGGTGCTGATATTAATCAGGGGAAATAAAGGGTTCTCCTCTCTCTCCTTCATCTGGCGAGTGAGTGATTCCCTCAGAGTTGGCGCTCTTTGTGTCTCACATTCACGTTTACCCATAAAAAAAAAAAAAAAGAGACATTTACATCACAGCAATTTGCTGTAACAAAGCAACCAGAAGTCATTTACTCTTAAAGCGAGTTGATTTGAGGCCGCATGAGTGGAAACAACTGTTGGCAACATGACGGTTTATACATGTGCCATATATGAATGCATAGCAATGGGACGTAGCAACCAAAAATGGTAAACTAGTGGTAAACATATCTACTAACAACAACACACAAACCCAGTAAAAAAAAAACACCTGAACCAACTAATTAAGATGAAAATCAGTTAAAGCGATTCAGAGCTCAAATAAGACATTGACCCTCACAAAGCAGCTTTGGACACCCTTGACCTATCCCGGTGAGATGATCGTATTTTATGTTTACAGTGTTACTGGGTTGGAACCTTCCATGTTTTGGCACCATTATTAAAAACCGCACTACCCACAGCTTCAATCTCTATACGACTGTCATTTGCTCATTCCCTCTTCTATCCTACGCCCACTACTAATGCAACAAGATCCTAACCAAACAGCACAGATGACTGACAGCTGTAATTGTAGGGGACTATCATGCAGATTTATTGGAATTTTTCATGGAAAGGTTGACAGGTTTCTCCAACGGCCACTTGCTTGGCTCTCGTGGCACAGTGGAATGGATCAATTAACTCAATCTCTCGGTTAAATTTAGACCTAGAATGAGGGAGGTGGTGTGGGTTCCCAGACTGGCTTTTTTTTTTTGAAAAGAAAATTCGTTTATCCCACCCACGGACAAACAAGTGCTCGCTGGTTTCCTGGCTTTTCAGCTGAGGCCAGGGAGCCAGACGAGAGAACGGTTTCTCAAGTTGCTCAGAGTGAGACAAATGAACGGTTCAAATTATGACAATGTCTCGATACAAACTTGGTACAGCAATGGTACAGCAGTGCACCTTTTATTAAAATTGGAAAAGTCCATGTCCTATAACTAAACTTGACCTTACGTCACAATATGGGAGAATTTGCATTTAATTATGAGTTTAAGAGTTATAGGTAACAGTTTATGCAATAAAAATAAATAACAACAAACTGGATAACAAAAATACTGTTGGGATACTTGAGAGAGAAGCGTGAGGATGATAAAAAAAAAAAAAAAAAAACTTGACAGTCATGTTTTAGCCCAGTTTCAGAAATGTATGGCATTATATAATAAAATGTGTACGTGCTGATTGATGTTAACATATGCTGGAAAAAAAGTTCTAAAACGAGACAACGAAACAAGACAAATAAGCATTGTTGTTGTGTAGCTAGTCAGTTTGTAAATCTTATGTTAATGTTAATTTGTAGCCTAGCTATTGGGTTTGGATCGGTTCAGTAATGCATACTAAAAGCAAATAAAAAAAACTTTACACGCGTTCCTGTTTTCCTCCGAGATGTTTTAGGAGCCCATCCATGCAGAAGCCCATGCTCTTAAAGCCAAGAGTGTCTCTGAAGGTGGTAGAGAAACAGCGCATATTAAAAATGAACAACTGGCAACCCCCAGTAGAACAAAAATGGATGTCTTGAGAAATCCGGGTCTTTTTGTCAAGACAAAAAGCACTACACGCCATTTATCAAAGCAACTCTGCAACCACCCTGCTAAACCATTAGTGTTACACAATACACAATGGATTTTCATCACTTCTCCGACACGTTTTCTCCCTTCTTCACTAGCTCTCCCTGGCCAATTACATCCCAGAGAGCAAAGCAACAACACATTCTCTTTTTTTCTAAGGGCCAAAAAAGGAAGAAAGATGTAGACATAAATGTAACCAGAGTCTTGCGATACATCTTCAATGTCTGAGAGAAAATAGAGACACAAGGTGAAAATAAACAGGCTTGTATGGATCATTGTGTCTGAGGAACCTGATATTTATAAATACATCTAAGCAAGTCTTGCAAGTGTTTTCATGGGTTTTTTTTTCTATGACAATAACGGCGAATGAGTCATGTCCTCAGACAAACCATCACAGTTCATGGTAAATGACTCAACAACGCTTCAGATGTCACGGCGTATGAAGGGAATGCTGTTTGCCAAAGAGGGAGAGGCAAGCGCAGGTGCCCTCAGGTTTGAGAGCAAAGAGGTCGACAGCAGTTCACCTGACAGATACTGTAAACAAAACCTGTCTAATGTTTTTTATTTGTCACCGATGGAAACTAGATGAAAAAATGTTGAAAAACTCACAACAAATGTGTCTTGTATGCTGTCAAAAACATTTAGAACGGCTGACCTTGTGACATTAAACAAAGTTTACAAGTTATGACTTGTGGAGGTGTTGGACTAGAGGCGCTGGACAGACAAAACATCAGCTATACCACAAGGCAGAGTGGCGAAGGTCACAAAGGCAACTTAAATCCACTGAGGATTTTATAGAATATATAATATAAAGATGCACTGCTATGCGTCTCTTTTTCCCCCTAAACATGCATCATCACTGTGTGCAAACAAAGAGATACCATCTGAACAACACAAGAGCAATACCAATAACCAATATGGTACCAATACACGCATCCCTGATAAAATTAGCTGGAACCAATTAACGGCAAAACAGAAAACATATGTGCGCTGATGTGTAAGTTAATACATTTGCATTACGCATGCACTCTTTCACTTGGCTATGTACTTATGCAAATGAGAAATAATCTTCTCGATGCACCAGAAAACCCCCGTCACCTGCCCATTTACTAAAAACCATTAAAGCCCACAGTGGTCCATAAACATCTCTCGTTACGGTCTTTTTTTTAAGTCTAGCTCAGTGAGGGGAAATGCTTACACAGGCAAATGTGAAACTTTTGTTTGGGGGCAGGGAAGGTGCAGAAAAACACATGTCTATGCAAGTTAATTCTGAGCTAACAATTCAAGAGCAGAAGCATTTAAATGCCCCCAGTCTGATTCCCCTGATTCTCGAAAAAGTGTCTACTTTAAGATATTCATGGATATCTAAATCCCTCCTAAGGATTACTATCTTTCTTCCATCTCAGTGCACCCACGTTTCTTCAGGCAGTTTTAAATCTCCTTATATTAACGCACCATGAGCGAAACAGAAAAAAAAAAATTACAGAGTAACAAGGCAGTGCATATGTATTAGTGTTACAAAGCGCTGAATTCTTGAAAGGCCACCAATGGCGTGCGCCTATGAAATATTTAACAATTTACATAACACTGAAGACTCAGAAAAAGAGTTTATGTAGATGCGTAAACATGTATTCTGAAAATTCATAAGACAGACAACATTTCTGTTCCAACCCCTGATTTGCCTACCAAGACAGCATTTTTAGGAATTATACATTTGTAGCTAATTAAAAAAAACAGCTGAAATGAAATATATTATTAAAATAAATAAAAAGCGTAAAAATTCTAATATTTAATATTTAAAATATATATATTTTTTCATTTTATAAGATAATCAAAATAACTAAGCTAATGAAAATGTCAAGATGAACTAAAGTTAACAATATTTATAATAAACTAAAAGAAAAAACTAAAAACTGTATCTAAATAATACAGCTACCACTGTCAGAAACAGTATGGAGTCATGACAATTTTTTTATAATAAATTATAAAAAGTTTAAAAAGTAATTAAAAATATATAATTCGTTTCAATAATTTCCAAAAGATAAAGTAATGATCATTTTTAAACAAAGTTTGGCGTGCTAATGCCAAACTCTACGCTAATCAGCTGTGAGGTTTAGTTGAGTCTCTTGAGTGCTTTATATAAGAAGCATTGTTTTTGTGGCACCCATGTAAAGCTTTTCAATAAGTCAATTAAGAGGTCCGATTTCAGTTAGGATGCTATCTCAGAAGGCAGTTGTCTACTTAAGACAGTAAGTAAGCTTACTAGGGTGTGGGACAGAGTTCAACTGAACAATAACAATGACATCCAACTCACTGTGCAAACAGTGAAGTGCTACAATAAAAAAATTAGCAGGTAGTACCTGTGCTTCTGGCAGAGCGACATCCAATATATTTGGCTGACTACGTGGCTCCCCGTTCTCCAGGCGAGAGTATATGACCTGGTATCCTCGGATCTGGCCGTGCTGCTTCCCAGAAAGAGGCGGCTTCCATGTCACACGAATAGCTGTGGAGTTCACAGCCTCTACTTCAACTTTCCGAGGTGGCGCTCCAGGCACTTAAAAGGGGACAATTAGATTTAAACTTCAGAATGTAGGCTTTTTGGGTAGCTTGAGATAAAACACACTAATAAATGCTAATGACTTTTGGTTTGGCTGAGGAGAGGTATTTGTTTTATAACATTTGTTGGTTAAAAACATTTATCATGCTAGGAAAAGCTAATGTGGCTTCTGTTATTTTGTCCACAACGATTCAAGCAAGCAAAAGACTAGTGCAAAGAAACCTTGGTAACACTTTAGAATAGGTAACACTTAACTATTAACTACGACCTTTCCCTAAATAAATTCTTAATTTGCTGCTTATTAATAGTTAGTAAGGCAGTTGTTAAGTTTAGGCATTGGATAGGATGAGGGATGTAGCTGGCATAATAAATAGCATCATAAATAAGGAAAAATTATGATGCTATCATAAGATATGACGTTATGCTATGCTTCTGCTATTTTAGAGAGAAGATCCAAATATCCAGGTCCGAGGTAAGGACAAACAGAGCTAAATTGGAAGAGAATGAGAGGGATACAAAATGAAGAAAAAATGATCTGATATGCAGACATAAAGGGAAAGAGATTAATGAAGAACTTATATACAAGTTAGGACATTTTTTAAGTGTCTTATGCTCACTATTTATTAATTTATTTTTTGTTGTTGTTGATTTTTAACATTCATCAGGCATTCGTCAAATAAAATTTGCTTCAGATTTTTGTGAAAGCCATCGTATATTAACATAAAAAATCTTGGGGTAAAAAGCATCTTAAGTAAATAAATGAATAAATTTAATTCAGCAATATTGACAGTAAAGCCATTTATAAAGTAGTAAAATTTTCAAACTAATGCTGAACTATTGATTGATCAACTCATTTCCTACACCAAATAGGTTGAAATTGCAACAATACTTAAAACATTAACGCAGTTTTGATGAGAATAAGAGGCTTCTTTCAAAAACATTAGAAAATTGAATTATTCCAAACGTTTGACTAGTGGTGTAAGTCCACTTCTAAGGAAGGTGTGAAGGGCAAAACATGGCCTGTGAAAAAGCAGGGTGCTTTTGTATGCGTGCAGGACAAGCATTGCATGCTCCGGGGAGCAGAGCAAATCCCGTTATTTAGAGACAAAGTGCATGTTGTCTGGTAGCAGAGCATGCAGTGAGCACATCCGGTCTTATACCGTTCTCTACCAAGGCTTAATAAGCCTCTCTCCTTAGCCTACACTTCTAGAAACCTTATCAAAGCACTCTGGAATTGCCTTAAGTCACACGTGTTACAGCCTGGCTATATAACTTGTGCAAAGGCACAAAAAAAATTCTTAGTAGCACAACTGGGAAAGGACAGAGTGTGAGTAAGAGTGAGTAACTGCTTTCAGGGCTGATGTCTGTGACTTCATGTCTAGGTTAGGGGATTTTGAACTTTTGAGGTTAAGGATCCCAAAATGTAAAAGTATTTATTATTATGCTATGTAAAAGTACTGTCTTTCAATTTATTATGACCCCAAACTGGTGCATGTATATGTATAAAATGTATATATGCAAAATGTATTCAAATACAGCATTTTCACTGAATATTACTATTACAAATATGTTGTAGAAAAATGTATTTGTTTTTATAATTAAAAATGCATTTTGTAACGATTTTATCCTTTCCACTTCTCCTTGGACCCCCTTGTAGCTAAGGAGCATGGTTAACAGCTGGGTTTCCTGGAAAGCTGTGTCTGTTGTTTAATTAAAGTATAGGACAATTAGATCATCTTTGAATGATAAGATGACTCTGAGCTTTCAACCCTTGGTTAGTGGTCCACTAATTTTATGGTGCTCTAAAAGGATGTTTCTGTGATATTGCTCCCACCTCACTTATACAGTTCAATTATAATTAAAACTCAATGCTCCATCTACCAAGTTCAGTCACCGTTACTCTTAAGGAAAAGACACAGCTTTCAGGTTCTGGTTTGATCAAGGACAGGTGACAAATGCCTGTCTTCTAAAGCATTTAGAGCAAGATCACACCGCACAATTTTTAAGTGAAATGTTTGACAAGCAAGGAAATTAAAAGTCACAAACACTTAGAATTGAAAGCAATTCTTTGGGAAACCATCCGACTAGATGATTTTGTTCATTTCCTTCGGTGTCTTATAATTCTGGTGAGGCTATTCCAGTCACGGATAGGAATAACTGTTAATAGCCATGCTTACAATTGTCAGAAAAAGAGAAGAGAAGAGAAAGTTAGCAGCCAGCAGCGGCCCGACATTATTAGTCCACACGGGATACTTCAGACCTACCGTCCTCGTTGGTACGGACACGCACAGCTGTGCTCTCAGGGCCAGGGCCCACATCGGTGTGAGCTCTCACCCACACCTGATACTCCGTCCACTTTTCCAGGCCCTCCAGCACATAACTGGTGGCATCTGCTCCAATGTCCGGTACCTCATGACGCTCAGTGTCTTCACTGTTCACTGCCTGGTAGCTGACTGTGTAGCGCACGATAGCGCCATGGCGACTAGCGGCGGGTGGTGCCACCCAACTCACCTTGATGCTGGTGGAGCTCAGACTGAGCAGGTGCACGTCTTGAGGGGGGGCAGAGGGGGCTGCAGGTGGGGGCAAGGCAAGGGGATGGCATCAAGCAAAATTAAACAACTTAAAGAAAGCTCGCTTCTGGACTGAGAGGTTGGCACAATAAAAAAAAAAACGTCTTTGTGTATTTGTATAGACTTTATTACATATTGGTTTGGATCGGGCTCAGCGAACACCTTAAAATATATTTTAAACTGTAATAATATTTTAGAGTTTTCACTATATTTTTGATCAAATAAATGCAGCCTTGGTGAACATGGTAAAAAAAAAACGACTTCATAGTATATAAATTATAGTATAATTTTAAAATGGTAGTGTTTTTAAGAGTGTTGTTGATACAAGACTGATTAAAATGACTTGCCATTGCTAAAAGTATCCTCATTTTGCTGGTGCTGTGTGTTAATTTCTTACCTTGGTCACAGCGATCAGTAAAGTCACAACCGTTAACTGCCTTTTTCTGCTTGGGTGTTGACAAGCAGGGGAAAGGCCATCGGTTTGTGTTTTAACAGGCGTTCACACATTCTCAGTCAGCCTATTGGCCGAGAAACAACAGCCCCCGTTTGTCAACGATCCAAGTGTCAGTGAGTGTGGCAGCTGACGCGTCCGAGAGCGTATTCTACCATCCTGCCTCAGCTAAAGTGTGCTGCTAGCTTCTTTTGGCAGGCTCGGTGCCACTTCTGAGTGGCTGAGATAAGCACAGCACCAGCAAGGCTTATTTGATTAAGCCTGTGACGGATTGAGATCAGGTGAGCCACCAAATTAAATGTTCCTGCACAACACAGCACAGTCCAGAGGCATAATAAATTACATCGACAGCACAACAACAATTTACAATGATCAAAAAAAGCTAAATGGCTTTCGTTCATGCAGCTCCATATGATAAACATAAATGTGTAATAAAACAAGTGACGATAATTAACTAAGGAAGAAAAGAGAGAGGAATAAGAACAAGAAGAAGAATGTGCACTGGGATTTTAACATGCTTGCATTCCTTTGTTAACAACCAGAGCAGTTTGGTGATGTCGCACCGCTATTGGCACCCACGGTGGGATTGAGCACAAGGCGTCTCTCATCAGGCGGTCCTTAATCTGACAACTGTGGGAGAGCCACTACAAATGCCTGATGCTGCAGGAGGTGACAAAAATACTGCAGCCGTAGCTGAACATTTCAACAGATTGTAAGGTTGTTTTTTTTCAAGGGGTCCTGACACAAACCTCAAAAAGATCAAAGGGTCTTTTTGAGTCCTGGAGGAGGTGATAGACAGGTCTCTAGGAGAAGATGAGGCTGTGAGAGACTCAGGGGAAAGGAAGTACTCCAATACTGTGAGATGACTGTAAATTTTGTTACATATTCTCTGAACATTGAACATCTTTTGATATGGTTGGGATGGGGTTATACGCAAGCAGTGTTAAATTTAGCACAAATGTAGTGCTTTAGCTCCTGTTCTTGAGTAGGCTTCACTCCTCTGGCTTTTAACAGTGCAGCAATTACAAATCACATCGATAGCCTAAGAGCCAAAATAATAACGACAAAGGCACAAGCAGACACCGAACGTACCTTTTGCCCTTGTCAATGTATAAAGGTATTCTCTGGCTTAGGGGTGTGAGAGAATTAATTGTGGAGATTGTGGTAGACAACAGCTTGAGAAAGGAAGGTAAAAGAGGTCCTCTGGTTTGTCCATAGAGACAAATTTAAGTTAGTTGACATTATTTAAACAAAAAAAGAGGGCACTTACTGGACTGGGCAGTCTTGGCCTCAATGGGTTGAGTGAAGACCCCTAGCCCCATTTCAGAGCGGGCCGCCAAGGAGAATTTATACGGAGTGTCCGGCTTTAGACCTTCAACAGCGTATGAGCCGGCAGGGTCAAACGTCACATGGATCTGAAAAGGAAACATCAAAATTTACTTTACTTTTCTATGTCTATTGTCACCCCGTCTGTTTTATAAAGGCATGTTATTAACCTTACTGTGAACAATTCATCCACGAATATGTTTTTTTTTACCATGTCATTTTTAATTATCATAATCTCCTGGTGAAATGACAGACTCTGTTGACATGTCAGACCATTCCAACCATTTAGCCAGCTTAAGCCCATCCCTTTCCTACAATCGACTGCAAGCTAAAATTCAGATCTGTCTTCATCAAAAAACAACAATTATTGGAAAGAACGCAGTCCAATTCTACATGTTGTCTTGTTCAATAATCTATTTCACTCAGAAGTATGTCACTAAACAGAAAAAGATCTGTCACTACTTTTTTCATCGAAACTTTGACAGTGAAATTTAACATAAGCAAACTATTTACTGCAATTTTTATTTCATAAAACGTTTAACGTTTAACAGATACAATCGTAGGCTGCCTTTTTTCTAGTGTAAGTTTCTGATAAATCAATAAATCTACATACGCTTTTTTCATTATTCATTTTAAGATTGTAGGGCAGACGCAGAGGTTTTTCACAAAAAAATTAAAAGTCTTGTATTAGCATACAGACACAATGATGGCTATCACAATGAGTGTGCATAAGAAGTCTAATCTCAGTATGGATGAATTGAGATCAAGAAAACGCATCCAAACAGTCCATTCCAGCATCAGTTAGAAATGCTGTCAAGCACCGAGCACTGATAAGTACATTCTGTTTTTGCACAATCTAATTCTATCAACTGACTACAGACTTTTGCCTGCAGTCATTTTGTGAAATGTCAATTTTGGCTATCTTTCATTTGTATCCATGGCCCACAGCAACAGCTGCACACGTTCAATATCTGGTCTGCTTGTAATTCTGAATGAATCAGGCAGAAACAAGCACTGGCGTGATACCTTGTTCTCCAATTCAGCTTCCCAATAAAGCAGCTCATATTTGATGATGGGGTCCTGGACTGGCCACAACCAAGTAAGCTGGATCCGTGTATCCAGCTCTGCTTCTGCCTCAAAGTTGGAAGGCTGAGCAGGTACTTGAATTTCAACAGACAAAGATATGTTAGCGACAAGAGATGCACAAGTATTTTTATGATATTGGCATGACAATGATTGATGCACATTTCCTGATTCAACTAGATTCCAATTCAATTATACTTCATTATGATTCTGATTCATTCTGGTACATTTTAGTCACAATGTCAATTTTGCTTCTAAAGAAATTCTCTCCAAGCTTTTGCTGTAAATTATATGAAGAACCTTCAAATTTGGTTTATTACAAAAATATGAAATGATCACTAAAAAATAACTATAGGGCCCAGTCAATCCTATCAATCCTGTAATATATTAATTTATTTCATATGCAGAAGCAGTGATAACAATGTTCATTTATCACCCCCTTCTGATGGATCTTTATAAATGACCCATTAAAAAAATCTGACTTTACTGGTTATGATGTATGATTGAATTCACTAAAAATAAATTTAATTTATTTTTAAAACAATTAAGTTTAATTGTTCATGATTCAGACTATAATAGTCACACTGTACTGTATGTTTTTGATTCACTAAAAAATAACTATGAGTTTAATGAGTCACTTGTTCATTCAATCAGAATACACTGTTCACATTGTATGTTCTTGATTGACTAAAAAGAACCAGTTCATACGAATCCTTTGTTAAAGAATGAGCCTGCACTGATCACATGATGTTATTGTATACAACATCGTGATTGATCAGCAAACATTTTTTTTTTACTCAGCCCTATGTAAAAGCATTGATGTATTATTACTCATTAACCCTTTAACATTACCTCCTTGCTGAGTCTTGACCTGCAACACGTCAGATGGGGGTCCGTCCCCTACAGATGTGAAGCCCAACACACGTAGGCTGTAGGTGATGTCGGGAGTCAGGCTCGAGATGGTTGTGAGACGGCTGTCATCCGTGTTGTGTTTCTGCCAGGCACTGAGAGGCGCGTCCAGGTCAGATGTATAGTAGATGCGATAGCCTCTAATCTGACCATTAGGTTCTTCTGGCGGTTCCCACTGCACCAACATGGTGCTGGCACTCAGCATACGTGCCTGGACATGCAGTGGTGGGGAGGACGGTGCCTGCTCCCCAGTCCGTGTTTCAACTGGGTCACTGGGTGGACCACGGCCAATGTTGTTGACCGCCATAACACGGAACTCATACTCAGAATAAGGGCTGAGACCACCGATGCTATAGCGTGTAGTGGCAACACCGTCCACTTCCTGGAAGTTAGTGTCCGAGGACTTGGCCCGGTACTGGATAATGTAGTAAGATACAGGTTCAGGGTTTCCAGAATCCCATGTCAATGTAACACTGGTAGCTGTAGTTTCCGTCACAATTAGAGACGTAGGAGGCTTTGGGAGTGCTGAGGAGCAAACAATAAGAAAGGAAATGAAACAGATGACAGCATATGTAGGCTAAGCTGCCTACACGGTGCACTCCTAAAATAGAGAAAGACAGGCAATGCAAGACAGAATGAGAAAGAAGAAAGGCCTGCATTCTGATGATTCAGAGAAAGGCAGACCGTGCCGCCTCGTCATTGTGTCTTTAAGATTTGTGGCTGGACTCCAGATAAATGTCAGTGACATTCTCCGAGTCCATATTGATTGGTGAAGTGCAAAGTGCAATCAATAGAGGCAGCCATGATGACGGGGAACGAAGTCTGGCAGGGCTCGGTTTTGTCTGGTGGGACCAGCCGCACTGATACAGCTCCAGACATCTGGTCTGGGTAAACACATGCTCAGAATAATCTCAAGCCTTTCATTTTCTCAGAGCCCACAGTAAAATGTGGGAAATCCCTAAAGCTCAGTCAACACAGAGCAAGTGTCCATGTTTTTTCTTTGTGTGTATTCGCCAGACGTACCAAACAGCTGGTCCGAACCTTGGGGTTGCAGTTAGAAAATAACTTTTTCTAGTCTCTGACAACCTGTTCAGGGTCTTGGGTAAACTAAGAGTCCCTACAGAATCTACAGAACTGACCCTATTTATGTTCTTAAAACACATACCTGGTCTAAAACTTATAGTAAATTTATTCAGCTCTAGCTCGAGGTCATTCCATGTGATATCATTTTAAATTAAAATCCTTGTGTGTAGGCAACAGCACATTTGCAAATTATTTCAGCTCTGAAAAGCAAATCTCAACTACTGTAAGTAGTACACACATGCTTGAGTGTACATTTAATGCTTTGCACGCTCAGAGACGGAGCAGAACATGGAAAATTAAACATAGCTGGGCATTTACAGTACACTTTTTCAGGGATCTTACCTTTGACCGAAACTTGTGCGGTTGCCTCGATCATACCAAGAGATGAGATAGCCACGCAGGTGTAGTTGGTCGATTGGCGGATGTTGGTGAGCTCCAGGACATTGCGACCCACGGGCATCTCCTCGTCCTTGGTGAGCTCCACGTCTCCAGCCATCCATTTGACATAGGGCATGGGGGCACCCACCGCTACACAGGTGAGGTTGACACTGCCTCCTGGCATCACCTCATGGTTGGTAGGTGGGATAGAGAAACGGGGCGGCACTCGTCGTACTACCAGAAAGAACATCCAGTGTGAGTTTCAAAACAGGTAGCATTTTATATAAATTTTGATACAAAAGACCATATACAGGGAAATCTATCGTGATTACTACATCTCTAGTGTGAATACTAGGGCTGTGTCACTAACATGAACAAACTAACATGAAGTTGAGCTGACAGGTCAAACAAATTCTCTTCAAGGGCCGAGCTGCCACTTTTTCCATTTGTTAAAGCCTAAAGCTTAACAACTGGAGGCAGGAAGTCAATATTGAGGCTCACACATATGCGCAGAAGAGGGCGATAAACCAATACGTGCCGGGGGAAGGGTGAAGAAGGCATCGTAATGGTATTTTTTATACAGTGAGACATTAAAATTCATGCCAAAGGGGAGCTTTATTGAATTGTGGATTTGAGGGAAAAAAAAAAAAATCATCCTCGCTGAGGCATTGCGGGATGAGGAGTTTTCTCTGTCAGTTTATCGCCCAGTGGCACTGAGACCATGGTCTGTTGTTGCTCAGTCCTGCCTGGATTCGGGAACCTGCCTGAGACCTTGTGGGAGTCGCATTGTTCACTGGGCCCTTCTCTTTGTGAGTCTCTGATATGCAGATAAACCTGACATTAAAAGAGGTTCCCATGGAGACGAAAAAGAGCCTGCTGACACTGTGCAGAGATGGGGAGGAGAGAGGAGAGCTATCAATGGAATTCAAACCTGCCTTGACATATACTGACTCGACTGCATGAGGCCAAGCTCATGGTGTATGAAGAACTAATCCACAAGGATCAGCGTGAGAGAAACATCAACGTTTTTAAAGGGTATTCTGTTATCAATGCAAATACTAGGATGCCCTTCAGTCTCTATTGTGCAGGGCTCAGAGTCGTAGCTGGTGGCCATCACTGGGGACGCTAATGCTGAATTATTTACAAGAAGAGCAAGCTGGAGAGACTTTTCCTCTCCCGTCGTCCCAAAATAGGAGTATAAAACAGCAGCACATTAAACAGACTCTTCCAATTTGTGTTAATGACCCTGTTTGCCTCATGTCTGTCTATGCAGAATCGGCATAGGCAATAATTGGTTTCTGCACAGGTCCTTCTGAAATTGGATTCTCGACTATGTTCTCTCATTTTATTTTCGGATAGATACCATGACCAAGCTTGTTATTCTCCTCATTATGTTTGCACTGTAAAGGCAAAACGATAGACTCTTGAGAATTTTTTTCTTTGAATTAGTCAATGTGAAATTCAAAGTACTTCAAGTCCGCTGTTGCAAAGAAATTACAATAGCGATAGCATGTCTAAGAAATACAAAAATTTCCAGGAAACTCTGTGACACTGAAAAACCGTGACTATGGACATACAATGACAAAAATGAAAATTCAATGGAAATTCAGTGTGGATAATACCACAGATGTAAAATAAACAATCGTGATATTTATTTTATAAAGCTTCAGGTAACAGGGAGCAGGTTGTTTGAAAGCGTTTCTATTCATGAGCAAAACCATACATGCATTGTGGGATAAAATGGGCACTTGAACCTGAATTAAAAAAAAAAAAAAAAAGGCTAAAATTTAATTAAATAAAAAATAAATAACAATTAAATTAAATTATTTAAAAATGTTTAAAATTAAATATTAATTAATGTATTTTTAATATTTAATTTCACCCCTACATCATGCAAACCATCTAAACAACACATTCAGCCAGAACACACCGGTGAGGTGCGACAGCAGAGGGAATGATTGAAAACATGGGTCTCTGATTAAAGAGGGATCCAGTTTGAGGTCTGCAAGAAGCAGTTAAGAGTGAAAAGAACCAACCTTCTCGATGGTCTAAGACATGAGGTGCGAGTTTGACCAAGTGATATGGAGATGAAATTGAAAGACAAAGACAAATGAGAGACAAGAGAACATGAAAAAACATTTGTAAATAGTTTCATGGCAGTAATAAAGGATAATGCAATGGGGTGTTTAATAAAGACAGAGACACACAATCAAAACATGACACTCCATTTGAAAAGCTTGACTTGTATATATTATGCCATATCTCTGTGGATCAAAGACCTCAAGATTAAATGTAAAATAAATGTAAGTAAAGTGCCTGGTTTCAGATAGTGAAATAATTATATAGAATTAAAATAGAATTAAATATTAAATAGAATTAAAACAAAACAGGACTTTTAACAAATATTCTAAATTTAAGTGGGGTTTACACAGATTAAAAATAGTTTGGACTAAATAAGATTGTATTAGTAAAGGGAGTAAGATTAATAACAAGGGTCTCTGTTTAAAAAAGGATCCAATTTGAGGTCTGCAAAAAGTGGCTAGGAGTGAAAAGAACCAACCTCCTCGAGGCAGTGCTATATGAGGTGAGAGTTCGAGAAGGTTATATGATGGAGATGAAATGGAAAGAGACAAATGGAAGACAAGAGAACATGAACAGACAGTTACAAACAATTTTATGGCAGTTAGAAAAATGCAAAGGAGACAGAGAGACAGTCAAATCACAACACTGGAAAAAACTATATTCTACCATATTTGCTGTAGGTTTACTATGTCAAAGGCACAGTAAATACAGGCCTATTATAACATAAATATACATTTATACATAAATGGAATATCTGTAGGGAACACAATCACATTAACACAGGTTAATGGTATTAACTTAAGGTAGTTAGTAAGAGTCGCTAGTATACATGCATTTTGACATTAAAAGAAAACTATCACTTAAACAAGACAAAAAGGGGTTTTAAACTAAATTGAATTAAATTATAATGAATGTAATTAAATAAAATAGACATTTTACTGTTTGTAAAATTTAAGGTGGGTGTTTTATACAGATTAAAACTAGTTTGGATTAAATAACATTGCTATCCCTTTTAATCCAGCACCAGGTGTAATCTGTGAAAGCTGCCCCTATATCACGGAGTATCAGGCTCATGCAAACCACCTGACACAACACATTTAGCCCGAGCAAACAGGTGAGGGGCGACATAGCAGAGGGAGTGGGACTGATAAACAAGGGTCTCTGATTAAATGGGTTTTCAGTTTCAAGAGTGAAAAGAACCAACCTCCTCGAGGGTCTAAGACATGAGGTGTTTGACCAAGTGATATGGTAGATGAAATTGAAAGACAAATGGGAGACAAGAGAACATGAAAACACATTTGTGTACAAATTTATGGAGGTTAGAAAAATGCAATGGAAACTCAGACTTGTACCACATTGTACAATGTTAAAGGTAAATGCAAGCCTATTTTATAATATGCATCACTGCATGTTTATAGAGGACACAATAACACAGGTTAAAGGGATAGTACACCCAAAAGTGAAAATGAAAATCATTTACTTACCCTCATGTTATTCCAATCCTGTATGATTTTTTATTTATTTATTTTTGTATGTTGTACAAAGATGTTGTTTTGAGTAATGCTGGTAAGCAAACAGTTTACGGTCCCCAATGACTTATAAAGGATTTATTTCCCTTATAAAGAAATACTCAATGGGGACCAACAACTGTCTGGTTTTTCTAACTTCTTTAAAATATCTTCTGTGTTCAACATGAGCAAGAAACGTATACAGGTTTGGAATGAAATGACTGAGTAAACTATGACAAAATTCATATTTTGGTGTAAACTACTGCTTTAATTACAGACATTAAGGAGTTCCGGCTGTCCCTCTAGTTATGTTTTTTCTTCTCTCTCAGGGACTCTTACTAATACCAAACGTTTATGGATCAAATACGGAAGGGGAGCACATTTATATCAATAAAAAAATGAAATAATTAATCTTAAGAAAATTCTGAAGACACAATTATGAAACATTATGAGACACAAAGACACTGTATACAGTTTCGTATGTGAGCTATTAAGAAAAAGCCACAATGCAACTTATTTTTTTCTGTTCGTTTTAACAGACTTCCACAAAGAAGTCGTACGATCAGACCAGCGTGAGATAAGTAACATATTATTCAAAGTTTCCTAACATATGTCGGAGAAATTAACATTGCTGCTATACTATCCAGACAACTTGACTGAAATGACTGAACATTTTCTGACAGCTGTCACTGTATGCATGTAAGCATACATAACCATATCTCCAGTGAGGCAGAGAAGGCCACTGAGATCATCTAAAAGAGCCCTGGGCCATAATCTGCCACACATTGACACATGAAAGATGATGATGTCGGTTAAAGGCTTGTTAGGGCTGCCACTGTAACACTATGATATAAAACCATCTGAGTGACAGGCATTAGCAGTATTAAAATTCATCTTCCTTAAATATTGAACAAAGGAAAACGGACCACCGCGCACATTCACGCAAGATATAATAAACAGACATGCGGGTACGAAGTGTGCGCCCACTTCGCTCTGTTTGATTTGTTGTCAGTTTCAAGAGCAGAGGAAGGAGAGCAGAGAGTGGTTGACAACTTTTCACTATAGAATAAGCGGCTGACAAATGAGAATTCACATACACAGCCAGTATACATGACTGTGATTCTCCCAGGTGATATAGTCCTCTGTCAGACAGACGGACAGAGCGGGAGAACGAGCGGGAGAGACAGTCATAGAGCATTTCGACAGCTCCCAGAAAAGTGCTGAGGCCAAGGAAAAAAGGAAGCAGCTATTGAATGCATAGATTCAGTGACAGGCTGGCAGTCTTAGACACCCAACTCATCTAGCGTGAGCAGATAAATGAGCGGGGATGGGAGGCTGAGGAATGGTACCAGGACGCTGTGCTGAATGCCCTTGAAGAGAAAGCATGATTAGCCGTTTTATAGACACTTTGAAAAACAAGCACCCACGCCCAGATGATGGACAGATGGATAAAGGCGACCCATTATGCACCTGTCAACTCTGAGGAAGTTAGCTGTTGATATAGCTCCAAAAGTTCCTGTTTTTGTTATTCTTGTTTTGGCTGCGCACGTTCAATTTTGTTGTAGTTAAAGGTGGGGTCATACAGACTGGTATAAAACTTAATACATTAATTATAAATGTCCACTGAACTATGTAGACGAATTTCATGGAACATGTCCAGCTCATATTTTACCATATAATGAAAATAAAATAATATTTTGTGCAAGGAATGCTTATTTTAGAAGGTTATTAGGATTTTAAAAATGGTCACAGTCATTTGTCAATTTTATAGTTTCTGGTTTCATTCATGTCCAGCAATTTTTTGTCTGTACAAAACAGTTAGTTTTGTTGCTTGATATTGAAAATTGGAGTGTCTTACCAAATTACTTTAATGTATTAATGATGAACACACTGGTTTGAACCCAAGAGCGATAACTAGAAAGATAACTATATTAGGGCCCTGTGAACAATATCTCATGTTAATATTTTTATCACATATATTTTATTGTTTTGAAAGTGATTCCAACAATATTGTGCAATCGCATGGGATTTTCATGGCTTTTAATTTAAGCTGATTTAAATAAAGTACAAATGATTGCTTGACATGAACATCTAATCACTCAGAACAAAGACATTCAAATTAATAAATAAGCATCTAGATGCATTACCATAATGAGAGCATACCGGTTTAATTTTCATAAACAATGTTGAAATGCAAAAAAAGAAAAGAAATCGAGCTTATTTTTATGCACCAAACAATTTAACCTCTTTATACACTTGTGACGCGTACAGATGCCACTCGCAGCAGCATCTCGTGATCGAGTCGTACAATGACGTGTGCAGTTTAATCCCATTGTATGAAACATTTTCGGCCGTTTGTTTCACAGGAAGCATGAGAAGGCTTAGTCCTCAACCTCTTGCGTGACAATTACTGGGTGGCACCGTAACGTCACTAGCTAGAGGCCATACTGGCAGCCTGCCATAAGCTCCCTGTTATTACCTGCATGGAAAGAGCTGAAGGGGTTGACACTCATAACAACAGCACTCCCAGAGTTCTGTTTCATAGACAATGCCTCAACACCATTATACCTTTAAATCCACGTATTAATACGGCAGGTGTCCTCTGTGGCACTCACCTTTGGTTAACCCTTTTTGTCTTCTCACTCTCACAACAAATGCCGCGAGAACCACGCGTGTTTACCTTTGCTTCCGTTGCTATGAATTCAAAACATAGCGGGGAATGTTTTGTTTCCGGCACGATTTGGACAACAACTTTTGGTTTATCTTGGCTCCGAAATGTCAGGCAAAGTTCAACGTGCGTGGAAGTCAAAACAAAACTGCGACGCGGTCAAAATAAAGGTGCGAAGCATTGTTGAGGAAGCTGTTTTGATAGGGGCGGCACCTGGAGCACGTCTCTTACCTCGCACGTAGAGATTGGCGGGGGCAGAGTAGCGCGTCCCGGCGCTGTTCGTAGCCACGCATTCGTACTTGCCCTGGTCCGTTTCCTCGCTGTTTTCAATCTGCAGAGCCCCTGAAGAAAGAGAGAGAAAGAGAGAGAGGGGGGGGAAAAAAACCAACAAGAGTAAAAGTCACCTCTTTGATTTACGAACACGATTATGAATCCCCCGTCGCAACTTTTCCCACCAAAGCGCAAACTTTCACTGCAAACAATCAGTAAACACTCCCTGTTTAAATGTCAGAGCTGTTCCACTGTGAATATAGTTTATTGGCTTAGAATGCTGCCTAAGACATATGCATAAAGCTGATTTTGCAGGTTGAGTGAGTCTATAGCTCAACATATTTGCCTTTCACTGTCATTAGAAAAAGCTTTCGGGATATTAATGTCATTGAGTCAGAGCCAATTACGCTACAGCACATGACTTTATTACTGCTGCGGCATATTTATACGCACCAAAAAGAACAAAACGTCAATACTGTACAAAACTATGCAGCCTGTCTGAACGCTATAGATAAAAAAATGTGCTTCATGAGGTCACATTAGAACAATGTCTATTTAGTCTTTTAACACAAAAGTTTGGAATAATTACAGTGTTTTAATGTTTTTCTAAGATGTCTTTTATGCTTAAAAGGCTGCATTTATTTTAAGAAAAGTACAGCGAAGCAGTACTATTGTTTTAAATATTATTACAATTTAAAAGTACGCTGCTTTCTATGTCACATATTTTAGAATGTAGTGTATCAAAAATGACTTTTCAGCAGCCATTACTTCAGTCGTGTCACATGAACCTTCAGAAAGCTGCTTAAGAAATATTTATCAGTACTCTAAAACAAGAACCAAATATCAATTTTGTAAAATTTTGCATTCTTCAAAATATCGCTTTTTGAACCATACCACTGAAATTTGGGGTAAGAATGGTTTAAAATAATAATGATTTAATTCAACAAGAGCACATGAAATTGTTCAAAAGTGACAGTAAACACAATTGCAATGTTACAACAGATTGCATTTCAAATATGCATTTCAGATTGCATTTTAAATCAAACAAACATAACCGTTTATACTAAGATATTTAGCATTATTAATAACGTTTTATTATTTTTAATATTACAATTAATAATTGCATTAAGCACAAATCATGAATGATCATGACATTATGTTAAAATACACAAAAAAGAAAAGTTATTTTATACTGTAATAATATTTCACAATTCTACTGTTTTTATTGTATTGTATTTTATTGTTTTTTTTAATTAATGCCGCCTTGTAGAGAATATAAGACATCTTTCAAAAACAAAAACAAAACAAACAAAAATCGTTAGTTCACATTTTTAACTGGAAGTGTATTTATTTATTTATTGAAGATATCATTTGGAGCAGATACTTTAGACCTACCCACTTTGAAAAAGTCAGGAACATCAAACGGAAAATCAATCCGGGTGTCCTAACCACAGATATGGTGCTTGCTTTGACTTAAATGTTTGCTTAATCTAGCAAAAGCACACATATTTACCTCTGGCGGTGGTGTACCACCATAGCATAGGTTATCACCTGCAGTTTACCCCTGACTACTTCCCAGCATCCCAAGTGCTGCAGGGAAGAAATAACATGCACCACTAACCTTGCCCAATCTCCAAGTTCAGGGAAAACTGATTGGTGGTGTTTCCTACCCTGACAAGCAGCAAATTACTAATCAATTCGGAGATTGCTCAGTGCTGATTGCCATCACCCCTCAGTCCTGACAACATCTGACTGATGGTGCCATATTGTAAAGTAAAGGAACTACAATAAAGGAAAATAATACTAAATTTCATCAAAACTGAATGAGGACTGAATGAATGACTTTTATGTATTTTAAAGCAAGCATTTGACAAGTGTTTGATGTGACGTGATACATTAAAGGGACAGTACACTCTAAAATGAAAATTCTGCCGTCATTTTCTCACCCTCATGTCATTCCAAACCTGTATGACATTCTATCTTCTGATGTCCAGACGATAAAAACAGTTTTGGACCTGACTTTCGTCACTAAATAAATATACAGTAAATAGTCTTCCAAGATATCTTTTGTGAAGCAAGAAAGTCATACACATTCAAAACGACATGAGGTTGAGTAAATGACCAAAGTATTTTTATTTTTAGGTTAACTATCCCTTTAATGCTTCCAACCAGACATGAAGTATGCCACCTCATGCATTTTTAAGAAAGTACGCACACACTGTTGGACAAACGGTGTCTTGATGAAGACATAAAACTGTATGAAGATGACACATATTCCTCATCGATAATCAGATACAAAACAATATGAGTTGGGGGAGATGAATTGAACAAAGACCTGCTGTCGAGAATGAGAGGAATTTAACATCACTCCCACAGACACTGAGAATTCAGCCAGTAAAATCAGTAATCACTTGGGAACATAAGGTAGTGTCAGCTTTTTCCCGTCCTAGCAAGCCAGACGTACTTCCTGATTCATAAACCTGAGGTGAACTGGCGTGTTCCAACAGTAAGCGGTAACAAACAGGCCTTTGTTATGTGCAGTATACTTTTCCCACTTCATTTTACAGTCAAACTCCAGGGGTCCTCAGACCACTGATATTGCTAACCGTCTGACTGAAGTAGGGTAATGTCGGTTTTGTCAAGCACTCGCCTCTAGCAATTGTGTTTCTGAAATCCATGTTTCATTCAGAACTGAGAGCGACTGTGTGATTGATCGAATGCTCCATCTTAACAATCAGGGCCTTGCCCTCATTTCCCATACGTACTCATTTTAGCATAAGTAGTATGCAAATTCAATCATTTCAATTTCATCACAGCCCAACTGGAATGTAAGAGACACACTCTAAAGACGGCCTTCAGCTTGAAACCCAAACACATAGCATAACTTTAAAAAGCCTCGGGTCTCAGAAAATACCCACAGCAAATGCATGTCACAGTAACTAGCAAGAATCATTTTTTTTCCCCAACTCATCAAAGAGTTCAAAATTCTTATTCTTATTTACTCTTCTTTATGTAGTTCTGAATTTTTTTTCTTCTGTGAGACACAAATGAAGATATTTAAAAGAAACATTTCACTGTTTGTAAAACAGTGAGCAAGATGCTCTTCAAAATATCTTGCGTTTGCGACAAGGGCATGTAAATGACCACATCATTTTAAAGAATTGTTCCTATAATATCTTGATATATACACTACGGTTCAAAAGTTTGGAGTCATTAAGATGATCTCATGCTTCTCGTGATGTGCATTTTGAAGATTACTTGATAAAGAGAAAGCTCAATTTAACTCATCCTTGCTGAATAAAATGAATAATTTATGTAAAAATAATAATAAAATCTCGCTGACGCTGAACTTTTAAACAGTAGTGTATTTCTGTTACATTATTTCTCCCAGATACAGACATCAGAACACAGACAGGTTGAATGCTGGGACAAAGGTTGTGTATATACTGAACAAGCAGGAAATGACAGCAGTGGAGATGAGACAGGTAATGGAGGAGACGTTTCGTGAGACACATTTCAGCTGTCTTACCTCGTATCGGCGAACCCCCTAGATGAAGTAAATTGAATGCAAACAAGATTGAAGAGAAGTGTTAGTAGACAAGAGAGATAGACAAAGAGAGATAAGGAAAACAAAAGGGAGGGAATCAAATGAAAGTAAGCTTAATTAAACAGAATGGAATCAAGTTGAGCCAGACTACTGCTCTCCGGGGATTAGTTGAATGTTGGCTGTCTGGTGCAATGGAATTAGCTCGAAAAAAAGATCCTAGGGCAAACTTTCTATGTGCTACGATTCTGAGATAGTCTGCCAAACTCGATGCTTTAAGGAACATTTTCAGAGCTCAGTGAAACAATGTGTATTCAGGTTATTTTCGTTCACGGCATTGTTCAGAAAAGTACAGACCATGGCAAGTTAAGTGGCAAGTTTGGTGTGAAAGTATAAGAAACAGGTAGCAGCAATTCTGTACATGTGAATTGACGTCGACATGAGATTTGACTCGTTTTACTTCCATAATTTGACATATTTCAAAGTTAAACAGAATGTTCAAGCTGAAATATTCAGGGAAAAAAACATTGCGCAAGATGTATTGGAACAATAAGTGGTATTTGATTACTTGTTATTTAACCGTTAGCATTAGCTTCTAGAAAAGCTAAAATCTTGCTAACTGCTTGCTAATCTTACATCTTGCTAATAGTAGCATACAACAATAGAAGAATAGCTTTTTGGCTATTGGTAAACACTGAATAATACCTAACAAGGTTCACTCATAATTGTTATGAATAGGAGAATCTGTGTGTAATATGCTGCCTCTCAGTAACGAAAGTCTGGCCAATTGTCAGCAGCTAAAGACACTGCATCACTTTTTTAGACACACTGGTTAATCAACTGCTTTTGCATACTATGTGAGGTTAGATGAAAAACTGAATCATGCACATAAGAAAGAAAACAGAGCCCATTTCATGTCGATCACAAGATAAGGTTATGTTGCCATTACCAAGGCCATTATCAGAAAATGCTTATCTATCAGAAGTAAAACAGCAAACATGTTATTCTCTATTCTCCTAAAGACTAAAATGGCAGTTAAGCCAGATAAGACTAGCTTTATTGTCATAATTTTATGTTACGAGTGTCCTAAAAGGGCTGTAAAGCTTTGCGCCTTATGCCGTCCAGAGATAAAATCTTTGAGGAAGCAATGTTTTGATCTTTAGTGGAACAGTACATTTTGTTCATTTGACTTTATGTATACCTAAGATGCTCCTCGAAATAAGCAAGATGAAGGGATTCTGGCTTCAAAGTGCTTCAAACTTTCAGCTGTGTACTTAGACGCTGATGCTAGAAACTAGAGAATGAGCTCCGCTGTAGACTTGCTCGCTAAATGAAGTGGATTTAGTGGAGAGGGATAAACTCTGAGTCAGTCAGGAGCCATTAATCCAGCCTGGGCAAAGTCCTGTTCATCCGTCTGATCCTAGGTCAGACCTGAGTGGTCTATCCATTAGGAAGGTCTACAATGTAAATAGAGTGGTTGATCCTCTCTGCAGCATTCTCACATTCCCGTAAGGGTGCCTGCAATTACCCTGACCATTTGCACGTGGCTTAAGACTCATTTGACGTTATGGCCAAGTCAATATATTTCTCCTTTCATGGTCAACAAAGACAAATTGGCAGACCAGAGACCTGACATTGCACAAAAACAATTGAAGTTGCAATTTTTATAATGTGGGAATACTGCATTCATTAAACTGTAGTGAAACATTCATGGAAAATAAGCTGTAAGTGCAAACAGAGCTGCTACTGTGAGTGTAAGGCTAAGGAAGTGTGACATCCTTACCTGAACGAAGTTGTTTGATTCGCCCATTGCCATTGATGTCTACAGGCAGGAAGTCTTTGAACCAAGTGATCTCTGGGTCAGGGTTCCCACTGGCGGCACAGAGCATCGTGGTTGTTCTTGTTCGCTCAACCACTTTCAGCTGAGGGCCCATGTCTATGGTTGGGAAGCCATGAGGAATCTGGTTTTCTGCAGGAAGAAAAGAAAAAAACAGGTCAAGCTAGAAGCCAAAAAAGGAATAATTTGCAAAATAAGGATAATGATCTTGAATAACTCTGATTGCTATGAACACTGTTAGAAATGTGAGCCAGATGTAATTGTCCTGCAAAGGCAAATCCAGGACAAAGGCAAGTCTCATTAGTGCACTGAATCAATTTGCTTGCCAGAAAAAGACTTTCCTGCGCATTATTAAGATTAAAGCATGGCAAGGCTAATCCACAGGATCATTGTGTACCATTGCTCTAACATGTAACATCATAAGGATGCTTATAAAGTTGTTCCAAGTTTTAGGTTTTACAATTCTGGTTTTACTTACGTTGTTATAATGTTACATATACTAACTCAAAACAACTGCATTCATCTCTCGCATTCATCTGTATGCTGAATTGTGATTGCTCTTGTTTCTTACATCTTCACCTTGGCTCCTAAGAAATGTTGGTGCGTTGACACTTAGGTGCCACAGACGGAAAACGAAACATGCCACAACTATACCACTTCCCTGATGCAGAATTTAATTTATGCATAACCGTAGCCTAAAACTGCTTACCTAAACTTTGACATGTTTCTTGCGCTGTCTTGCAAACACTGCTGTTTTTTCTAGAAATGCAAATCTAGTTGGCAAATAATGCTTTGTCCTTCAATGCTTTTGGAAAACACAGTTCCCCCTCTGATACAGACCGTGACGCCCTTTCACTATTTCTGCACAAGGGAGTAACAGAGCAGATATCTCCAAGTATCAAACATTTGCATAATTAACGCAAATGATATGAAAATTATGAAAATGAACAATAATTATATCAGAATCAGGAAAAGCAAGAAGGCAAGGATGTAAACATATGGTTTCCGAGCACATGACGATATGAGCTATGGCTGTGGCACTTATTAAAAAAATATAATTTTTTTCTTCTCAAACATTCACACAAATGTTTGGATGAAAGCCCAGCCTGCGCAATATTCACGCTTGCAATAGCAACAATGTTACGGCAACATCACACTCTCTTTGATGCCAAGGTAAGCCAAAGGGTAAGGCTGAATTATTCACTTTGAGACAATCCTCTACACATGACAAACATTCCACCGCTTCTAAAGTCTACAGGGCACTGCAGACAACTGAGATTTATCTCATCTTCTTATTCTGGTGCGTTAAACATTAAATCATTGGTGTATCGATCCTTAAAGCATCAAGCAATGCTTCTCATATAGCTGAATTGAAAAGCTCTCACAAAAGACTACGACTTCAAATTCGAGACTAGCGTTCCAGGACAATGTAAATCAGACACATTTATAACACAGTGGGCAAACCTCAAAAGGGTTATTTCACGAATCGCTAACTCTCTTATGAAAACATCGAAAAGGAATAATTTAGAAGGGCGGAAAATGTTGCGCCAAATCTGCGCTGGAGGGAACTTTGCAGTACAAGGTAGCTTGGAATATAAGGCTGTTCAAGATATGCCTCATTAAGAAGCAAAAGCAGCAAGATTATTTTTTTTCCAAGTGTGACCTTCAGAAACCACAGGGAGGGTGCGCTGTCATGTATCGAGGCGTACATTTTTACCTCAGCGTGCTCAGGAGAGGTCAACTACCTGTAGGAGCGTGGGTTGTATCACTATGCTGATCCTTTTCTCTGAATAAACAATTGAATACATTTTCTTGAAAAAGAACATACAAATAATACCTACCGAGTGTCACACAGTCAGCATGCAAGAGAGGAAACGGGGCACATAAGAACATCTAAAAGACGGTGCTGTTTCTTCTGAGTTGAGTGTGAAGATGTGTTTTTCAAACGCCCATATCAGTTGGGCGGAAAAAAAAAAAAAAAAAAAGACAAACTGAAGAAAAAAGTTTCTCAAGTGCATTGGAGTGCAAAGTAATTGACATACTTGTGCTATATGTATATATTGATGAAGAATTTATTAGCAAAAACGGATGAATCAGTTATTTTTAATTATTTTATCATGTTTTTATTGTGTTTTGCTTTGTTAGTTAGCTGTATTTTTCAGTTATTTTTTAAACAAATCAAAATAACTCCAGTTTGAGATTAACTGGATTGAGCAATGAAAATGAATTCATACGTTTTGTTAAATGTGTACTCATTTTCCATTTAGTTGTGTGTGTGTGTGTGTGTGTATATATATATATATATATATATATATATATATATATATATATATATATATATATATATATATATATATATATATATATATATATAGTTGTGTTAGTGGCACCTAGTGGTGTGGATGAAGCAATAAAAAATATTCTTATTTATGGATGCCACTGCAGAATTTAGCTTTTAGGCATAATTAATTTGAAATAAAATAAAAACTCTTTCACAAATGAACGATATTCAGGTGATCGTGTGACCTTAACATGGCAGCCACCATTAAAACCATTTTTATTAGTCAACTAATGTGTCTGAAGTATATGTACATTGTACTACTTGTTTACTCATCACAACTCATAACTTTTTAATGAGGAAAAAATGAGCTGACTGTATCTTTAAAAGGATGTTGGTAATATTTTGCTTGTTAGCAATGCTTCTAATGACAGATACTTCTTTACAGGAATGGTGAGTTCTAATAAATAAAGAAATAAATGGTATGTGAAGGTAAAAACAAATGAGAAAGGGATGGATTTCTTTCACAAAAGAAAAGCACAGCGGGAAACAAACTGATAGTTAGGCTTTTGCATTTCCTAAATAAAAGCTCCATTCTCCATCCCTGAAAGCACTTTTATCACTTACACCTCTTTACTATGCATGAGGATTTAAAAAAAAAAAAAAAAAAAAAAAAAAACCCACAGAAGACTCAAAGCTTAGAAATGTGTTTTTAATACAATTCTTGTGTGCTCATATTGAGTCGAGCAAGGACTCCATTACTAAGATGAATAGGTAAGAGGGGAAAAAGTCTACAAAATGTCCCGCTCTGTTCCGAGACTGTGCCGCATCATACATGTGGGCGCTGCAGCAGATGGCAGTTTGAATTTAAAAAGCCTGCCAACGCTACTTTCATTGTTTCTTCGAAACAGTTATGACAAGGTGTTTGGCTCTGACGGGGTGATACATTTGGTGGGTAATTGGGATGCCATCTTGTAAGGAGTAAAGAGAAACTTGAGAGCGGACGGAATGAGGAGGAAGTAATGACGAGAGAGCTTTGCAGAAATGTCCCTGCGAACAGTCAATAGAGAGAAACTGAACTTTAATGGCACTGATGTCATGTTCTGAGTTTCTCTGCTTGTGTTGCAGAGTTTTATTTTACCTTTGTCTGAAAGGTTACGCAATCGACTGAGGTCATGGTATATGAGAAGCAGCAATCCTGGCAATTACAGACAAAGAGTACAGGCTCAAGTTTTTATGCAATGTCAACACCTTATTTGTATCACGTTACTTGAAAAATGCAGTTGCCTACTGGCATTTCAAGAGAAACAAAGATAGCAGCTCGACTGTGATGCAAAGCTTCATGACTATACCAAAACATTGTCTAACCTTCACGCATCAACTTCTACTTTTACACTGGGTGCGGCTCTATTGTTGGTTGTTGGTGAAGTTTGGGTTTAGTCACTATATTTTTAAAATGTTTTAAAATAAAAACAGTTATTTTAAACATTTCGAACAGTTTGTGTGACAGGTTTAGAGCATTCAAAAATAAAAGTTAATATATATGTGTGTGTGTGTGTGTGTGTGTGTGTGTGTGTGTGTGTGTGTGTGTAAGAACAAAACCATGTTTATTAAACTTATATAATATTAAATTCTGTAATATATAATATTAATTATATGAATCTAAAAATAGAAATGTTTATATTTATTTATATATACATAATAAATATACATAGAGCGTACATATGCAAACAAAAACATTTATTGTCATCACCTTAATTTTATTGATACTGGTCGATATTAGATATTCTATCTATTCTGTCATCTTGATGATCTTGATGATACAAATAATTTTAAAATAATATTAAGCATAATATTTAGTAAATCTCAAAATTAAAAAATAATAATTAGCTTGTATAAGTCAGGTCTTTAAGGTTCTTGTAAAAGGTCATCCTAGGAGTATATGACTTATATTAATCATGATTATATTAAAAATGCAGCTGGAGCGAGTAACTAGTGAAAACATAGAATAGAGTTTGATTTAGCGGTGGAGCAGTGTATTCCCACTTCTTTATCAGTCGGCTTTCGCGTATATCAATAGTATTTTTTTGCATCTTCGTATTAGCCAAAATCATCACTGTCCACCTGACTAATAGGTAAATCAAAGTTACATTTATTGAAAAATGTGAATAATGCAAAAATTCCCTAAACACATCCAGTGAAGACAGCGATGTGGTCAGCACTGAATATGTGTCCTACATGTAAAACATGGGTTAATTTTCATTTCTGGGTAAACTAACCCTTTAAAGCTTATAGGACCTCGTGACGACCTCCATAAACAGGTGCCACAGTAACAATAGTATCTGTGATAGAAACCAATCAAATATGCTTCCTGAATAGGAAATCTGCTGTTGCCATCCGGAGACCCAGAGCGGGCATTTAATGAGACCTTACTAGAGCGATAAGACCATGCAGACCCTTGCAGATGGCAATCTATTGTTTTATCTCCTTGGCTGTGGAACCAGTCCAGAAGCAGCCCAGCTTTATCGATGCATGTGACCACAAAAGGGAGTTAACAGAGTAGCATGCCGCAAACCCATCTGTAATCAGTTTTGTGGAAACAGAAGGAACATTGTTCTCTGTGAAGCAGTAAATTACGAGCTGAGACTTATATTCAATGCTATGAGCAATCTGATAAAGGTGAACACAGAGCGATAGCTATCTGATATTTACAAAATTTGAGCCGGAATGAAGCCAACGAATGGCAAACAATGGGGGAGAACTAACTCTGCATGGAAAAAAAAAGCGACGTGGTTGCCAAGAGAATAACAATGGCATTTCAGGTGGTCGGGAGTAAGTAGGACAAAACGTCCTAAAGGCAGAAGAAAGGGAACGGTGAACCCAGCTAATGTGAACAACAAGGCTGCCGCAAATGTGGTTGAGACATGCATAGGCTTCATGTCCTCAATGCTGGGTCAGAGCAAAGAGGGACAAAACACGCATTACAGTGGATCTGACATGAGGAGTCGTGTGGGGGAGGGGGGTCACTGTGGGAGGATACAGAGGGAAACGGAGGACAGGAGGGGTACATGCCAACCTCCTGCCAGCTCCAATTACCAGGGAGAATAGAGCATGGCATCCAGGGTGATGGGTCTAATCAGAACCCCGCTGAAGAGACAAGTCTCTGTCCTCAGACCCCACTGTGAAACAGCCCGAGTGCTCTCCACATCCACGTCAGCCAGAGTTATTCTCACCCCGCACAAACACGTCGCCGCAGAAGAGGATGCTCAAATAGTGATGAAGCACCGTGGGGCATTCACACCGAAAAAACAAGCCGTTCTTCGGAGATGGATCACGCATGCTTAGATCCATCTCATGTGTTCGCAGAAGTGTCCATGCTACGTGCTAATTACGTTTAAAGGAAAATTTAAAAAAGTCATTCACTCTAATCCAAACCTGTATGCATTTCTTTCTACCGAAGAATGAAAAGGCACCATAAATGTGTCAAAAAATGCCCTCGGAGTGATATGCAAGTTCCACAAACATACTTGAACAGCCCATCCTTTGCACTGAATCTGTCTACTCAGGTAAGGCAACTTCTGAACTAATGTTTTGTTTAAAGACAGTGCTGTATTTCTGTAAAAGTCTTGACAGTTCTTGAGAAACAAATGTCCTTGTAATTTCCAGAGAGTGTGTATGAGAGTGATGGATGACAGCAATTAAGGGTGACATCTCTTTTGATGGAGGGAGCAGAAGGGTTTCTGTAATGATATATGACAACAGAACACCTTCCATTTTACTACATATCTTAATTTCCACAGAGTATTTCAAGTCCGGGTTTGTCCTTCTTTAGAAAAAAAAAGAAAAAAGTTTTACATTATTCAGCTTTCAAAAAAATCAGCTTCAATGGCACATCACTGAATATTTAAAGGTCCCATGTTGTTTCTGAAATTTCTTGGCTTTTTTATGAGGGGGCCTATATAACTACCATATGAGTTTCAAAACGGTCAATCCACAGTAAACTGCAAACAGCCTGTGACGTCCAATCATCACCCAAGCACCGCCCACTGTCCATGATATTGCTGAGCAACAACAACACTGAAACCTGTCGAAAAGGTCAACTGTAACAGACAAAACCAGACCGCCCAGGATTGTTACTATGAGTGATGAATCACATCTAATGTGTACAGTAAGCCAACATCACAACAAGTTCTATTTAATAAGTTGTATTTTAAGCTCCTTATGTAGTCCAATCTGGTCGTGGTCGTGCGTCACTCAGAAAACAACAGGCCAATCAGAAGAGAGGCTCATGAATATTCCTTGTACAGGCCTTTATACTGGAAAAACTCCTGAGAGAAGAGCTGCAAAAAACATATTTAGATGCAAATATATATTCTTAAGGACATTAACACCTAAAATGAAACTCTAGGTGTACCATACGGGACCTTTAAAACTAATTAGATGTGGTAGAATGTAAGCAAAATTAAAATCAACATAGAAATGCTTCTGTAGTTGTCTCTGCATGTTAAACTGGGATAAAAATTACTTCAACATCAAAACAAAACGCACACTTCACCTTCAAATTAGATCATACTCTCACAACATAGCCTCAGCGCTAACAAATAACACAATTCTAGAGAATCAGAGCAATTACAAGTGAAAGACGACAAGCACAGTATCCGAAGAAAACAGCATTCATTCATGCAAGATGACATCAGTGTTAGGTGATATCAGTGACAGTCTGATATCAGACAGCAGAATGCTGCTTTGCCTGCAGGCTGATGTACGAGATAACTTTTACATGCTATTATATTTGCATTTTTGGAGACAAGACTGGGTGCTTTCAAAATGAAGCCAGACAGATGAAACATTTAGCTGTTTAGAAAAGGTTCTGCAATATACGTATACATGCAGTATATACAAGCACACGCGCGCACACACAGGCTCAATACTTTTATTCAGGTGCATTCGATTAGTCAAAAATGTTACAAAATGTAATTTTTTTAAATAAATGAATGATTTATTCTTTCATAATGAATATTCCATTCATCAAGAATCATGATAAAAATGATCACTGCATTCTTTTTAAAGTGTACATTTAAATTGAATAATTAAAATTATTTCAGTACAATGGCATTAACTCATATATTTTACGTATCATGACAAAGTAAAGTTAATAGGTATACTGTACTTGTAAGAGCTCATAACGATGTATTACGGGACTGGCTTACGCTGACTGCCTTATGATGATTTATTCATGATGCTTGTCTAGCTAGGCAGGAGCTTGTTTTTGGAATAGAGTTTCGGTATACAGCCATTATGTAGTCCGAATGGGTTTGACTGAGGTCAGATCTCCCGGTTCACTTTAATTGTGAGCGCTCGCTAGGAATTCATAAACTGCAGACAGAAAACAGACTCGATAATCAATAGTTGCCCCAAACATCCTCACCTTTAAATGGTATAATTGGGCGTGCAGATCCGTAAGCTCACAGACGCATGTAGTAAATAACAAAGCGGCGTGTGTAAAGGTGAACCGCACCCTAGGAGTGGTGGAGTCCCGTCTGCAGTATTTCAGCGGCACGCTGTTTATCTAAGTCGGTGGTGAGGAAAGAGGCGTAATGCATGCCGTGACCTTTGATATAATACACTTTTTCTTGCTGGGCCAGAATATTCAGGCTGACTTCCCTTCAACGGTCACTTAATCAATGTTGGGCAGGTGTGACGTTGGTCTCTCTCTCTCTCCTTTATCCGCATGGGTCCGTATCTCTGTTTTTTCTGTCTCGCCCTCCTTCCTATGTGTCCTCCTGTTTCTTGCGTCTCGGTATGATCTACAGCTCTGCCACAGGCACATAGCTGTTATTTATGCTACGGCACACTGGTTTGTACATAACAGCACATGTGTGACCCATTACCGCAACCGAAGGGTGATCTGCTCACTCCACCCGAGCGCAGCGGCCCAAGTCACCTTGAGCCATGACAGCCGTGTGGAAATAATGCATATAATAAATAAATAATAATCTATTTTAAAATTGAAAAATGTCCACTTTAAAAAACAACAACAACCACCAAAAAACGCTCCACAGAAACAAGAAACACAAGCAGCCCCGACACATTCAAACACCTTTTCAGTTGAATTACGTCTAATAGAGTTCACTTTAAAGTAAATGAGAATAGTGTAAGATGGCAGCAGCTGTAAATGAAGCCCCCTCGGCTCGGTGTATGTGACAGCCTTTACTTATTCTTTCAGTCCGCTAGACAGAACAACACAGATCAAACGCATGAACCTCTCTATTAACACATCTTCTCTTCAGGCTGTGCTAGAGCTCTGACATTGAGCTAATCAAACTAAACATAAAACAGACCGTATAGCTGCCACTCCTACCATATCCTGTCAAATCAACAGCCTGAAACACGGATAACCACAAAAACTTGAATGTATTACTTTTACAGCCTTGGAACGCCCTGTGCTTTTAGCATTTTTGTTTTTTTTTTCATCCCAGTTGCATCTTAAAAAGAGTTTTGAATACATTTTGCTTAAGTAAAAGACTGGATTTGAATATTTTTGGTTCATTTGCAAATACTCTCAGATACCAGTAAAAAGTAATTATATTCTTGCCATTAAATATATTTGAAAAAAAAAAGTTGTTTTTTGGCACCAGAAGGATCTTTTGATCCCTTATGTTTATCAAGGCTGCATTTTTTAATCAAAAATAGAACCAAAACAGCAATACTGTGTTAGACTATTACAGTTTAAAATAAGCCTTTTCTATTCAAGTACATTTTAAAATAGAATTTATTCCTTTGATTGCAAATGTGAATTAAATTCAATATGATGATATGTGACCCCGGACCACAAGTCGCATGGTTCTATTTGCAGCAAAAATATAGATGTTTCTTTATGCCAAAAATTATTAGGATATTAAATCCTAAATTCCTTGATTATATTTAGTAAAATTCCTACCTATATCTAAACCTAATTTCTGATTAGTAATATGAATTGCTAAGAACTTTACAAATCAATGGAAAACTTATTTATTCAGCTTACAGATTATGTATAAGATTATGACTTTCGAAAAATCAGCCCCTTATTGTGGTCCAGGGACACATATAACAATACATTAACTCTGTTATGGATTACATACCAGGCATATATTTGTGAAAGAATGGCATTTAGCACATTATCGTTCAATTAGGCAGTTAGTTCCTCTATATCCTCACTTCTGCAACCTAAATGACGCCCTCAAAGAAAAACAGCCTCATATTTCATTATCTGATCATAGAATGTCACGTATTTTTACCTTCGCTTCTACCTCTCCTGTTCACTGTACTACATTATTCAATTACCTAGCTTTTGAAAGTGAAAGCCTACGACCATTTCAGCCTGAAGCTACGGTGACCAGCCTGTCGGACATACGACGACTCAAAGTGTGAACTGCTCCAATTACGCGGCCTAGTGAGCATGGCTGTCAGAGCCACAGGGCTGCTTATTCACAATTACCAGAGCAACATCAGTCAAAGAATAGCCGATACAGACAATATCTACAGATTTAAAGCCCGTGTCACACATCTGAGGTCATTTCCTCCAAACTAAACTGCACTGGAAAGAGCCGACTATACAGACATACACGGCATCTGCTCTACGGTGACTGCAATGAGATCTGGCAGCCGCATACATGTTCCGTCAGGATTAATTACTGATGTTAGTCAAAATTAGGGAAAAGAGCCTTTAATTTGGATTGCGCAATAAGCCGCAGGTTAAAGCCGCAACTCAAACTAGTCTTTATTCAAAATCCAGTAAGTGAAGTTAAACCGCAATGCCCTAAAAGCGGCAGGGATGCCGATACAGACCCCAGGTGAGTGATTCCACCCAGCCATATTGCACAAGTCCTTGGGAGAGGCCGCCCTCGACAGACGCAGTTTGTAACTGTCAAACGCTCATGATCTACAGCGCTGGGCTTCAAGCCAGCAGATGGTGGGAGAAATTAAACTCGTGACACGGACCGTTGACTGGAGCCGGGGAAGCAGTTGGAGACCACACCTGTAAAGCAGAGGGGGTCTGGGTGCGTTGCGTGAGAGTGCTTTCCATGGAATGTGCATAAGCAAATGATGCCCTTCCAGGAAAACTAAAACTTTTCATTCATGAAAATGACCTGAATTGTCATTCTTCATGTCAAGACAAAAATTCATCAAGTCGATGACAACATGGTGGGCGATACTGATCCAGATCGGTCTTTACCTGTACTTGACTATGGGAAAGAATATTTAGAACAGCGAGAGACTGAGAGTATTAGAAATTGTTCATATATATACACATACATATATACAAACAAACTAATACCTAAAAAAAAAAAAAAAAAAAAAAAAACATTTGATGTTTGCAATTCTAGAATGTGCACTGCTCCACTGACGCAAAAAAATAATACATAATAATGATAATCAGACCCTCCAGAAACTAAAGAATGTGATTCATTGTTTCTCGTGAGTACTTTACAGCGAAAAGCCTTCTGAACCCCTTTTGCCCTCACATATGTGCAACACGTGACATGCTTCACTAACTGATTTGGTAAATAAGCACAAAAACACTGACCTAAAAATAAGTTATATAGATTTTGAAGAGATAAAGTCAGCAAAGCTGGAGGATGCAATAACTGTGAACAAGTAATAACATGTTGTTGTTTTTTTTCCCAGAGAATTGTACAATATAATCTGATCCGATAAGAACTGAACAGTTCTGCAGTTTGAAATCTGAAACTAAACAAGCTGCGGCTAGTGAATGCAATTGGGATTGTTTTCCAATAATTGTTCATTCTTTTTTCCCTCAAAATAAACATTCAAAAAAGTCAAATCTACGTCAGATCAATTTCCATCGTCGCTTATTGCTGGTTTAAAAGTGTAATACATGAAGTTTGCTCCAAACTGCTAAGTCGATATTCATTCACTGACAATATGAGTATGATGTTTATCAATTACACAGTCGGACTGGAACTATTTTGAGAGACAGGAGCTCCAGGAGTTACCTGTGGAGCTCTTCAAGAGGGTATTTAATGAGGAAACCGCATCCTCAATGTACAGAAATATTCCACTGATCCATGAATTAAAAGCATTCCTGTGGCTTCAGGAGACGCTGAGCGTCTTTCTAATTCCTCACTATGCGACACATCAAAGCATGTACATCATCACATCATTAAGAGACAATAAAAGAAATCGACAGGGCAAAAATGAGAGGAACTCCTTTTTTTACCATCTGTATGAATGTCAGAAAAGGTTCTGAGGAAAATGCAGCCAAAATTATACCTTCTGATCGTGATTTAGCGGATAGAATGAAAATGATTGAACCGAACAATGCAAAAGGTAAATGTAACAAAACTGCTCTGTATTCAGTCTCCGCCGCAGTCCTTGAGTGTCAGTAATGTCAAATCTCTCTGCTACAGAGAAATGAGGAGCACAAATGGGGTGCAGCTAGACAAAGTCATTATGAATTCACACAGAGCCCCATGTTGGCATCCGCACAATGTGATTACAACAGAGGCATGGCAAATTTTTATTCAACAGGCAACAGCTGTGAGCAACTAACGCCCACAACCTCGGTGCAAGTGCAGCCTGGAAGTTGAAATGAAACCTGCTGGTATCCCTCTCAATGTGTAGTGTGTGGCGACGCGCGAACCCTGAAGCCGTGTTAGGAAGCATCAGTTGCCCTCTGAGGAATAGGAGTTTCTAGAGCAACTATACAAATCATAATCACAACAGAAACGCTCTCATAATTGCCATCTGTTTAAATGGGGTTCAATTATGTTAGGTTCACATTAATTGTTTAGCGATATGATTCAAGTAGCTAATTAGAAAGGCAGACGCAGTGACTCATATTTTCCTAAGCTGTGTATGACCAGCTAAACTCAGGTGGGAGTGATTCCTGCAACTCAAACAAGTTCTAGCACATTAACACAAGTCTGTAAAGCAGGTCATTCAACATTAAGAAGTGCAGCTCGCTTAAGCACATAATGGCTTGTTGTTCGTGAGATACGGTAATTCTTTTCCCCACCTTTCGCTTCGCAAAATTCAACCAAACCGAACTGGAGCAAAAAACAAACGCAAAACAGCAAACGAAACACAAAAACGCTAAACTGCGTAAGGTTGCGCTATGTTTAACTTGCTCTCTGAAATGCTATTCTAATTGGTCAATCATGCGACAACTGCTTTCCCACATAACTGTACTTCTCACTTAACATGGTTCTCTCAATTTAATGTTAAACGGCAGTCTAATTGTGTTTATGTTGCCATAATGACTGGCTGACTGTATAATGTGAAATGCACCTTGGTACTGAATCATTATCGTATTCGTATACCATCTCTTTTCCAAGAAAGACGAATGGCCAAAGAAACGCTGTACCTATCGGATTTAAACCAGTGTAAGCGCCACAGCTTGAACAGTGATCAAAATGAATGTGTTATATTTCAGACTAATATAATTTCTATGAGCTTAAGATGAGGTGATTGCATTTCTGGCCGAGATTCCCAAGACCCTCCGAATGTGCCGCGGAGGACATCCTTTAGTAAGTCATTAGAGAACATCATTATCATTCAACTTCTCCTTTGTGCTGGTCTTTCAGCATTGCTGTAGGACACAAATGATGCATTGCTTGCTATGAACAATGAGCTATAAATAGAGCTCATTCTGTCCTGCAGGATCCTGTGGGCGTCCAGCTTATCCACTTCACTGTGGAAAGCTGCTAAAAGAGCCAAACTGCCTGACTTCAATATGGCACCTCTCTTTTCCTCTTCCTCTCTGAACAAGGCCAGAGGACTCCACATTCATCAGATGATTTCTTCATTCAACACTTCTAATTTCAACTAAATGGCCTTTGTCTGCTAGTACACGGAGGTGAAAAATAAGATTAAAGGGGATTACGCTGGGGGCACGTGTGTAATACCAAACACATGGTGCTGGGGTGGGAAGGAATTCTGTGGGATATTTTAAGATATTCATTTTAATAGTGGCTGAATTTCTGACATTTCATCACACGCTTATGTTCCAGTCTCGTGCTTCGTTCTTATTTCTTAACGCATGAATATATTGATGACTTACACGCAATCCAGGGGCAATGGAAATATGGGTCAGGGGGTTATTCTTGAAATGAGGGTTCACAACCTAATACGCTAATATTGACGCAAAACACTATATACATGTTCATGAAAGAGACACTTAGTCAAGACAATCAATGCAAATGTAAAATCTATGTACGACTGCTTTGACTAACAATAGATCTTTATAAATATGTTTATAAAAGGCCACAGCGGTGCCAGCAATCAACTAATAATTCATCATTTATTATGGCTAGAGGATTTTAAAATAGATGCATTTGTAGGTAGTGTTTAAATTCACACCCCCACCCCACCTTCTGCGGTCATTTTCCATTCTCCTGAAAAATGAAAGGCTAAAACGCATGCAAAAAAAAATACGGAATTTATCAAATGCCGGTCAAATCCCAGGCTATCAAATGCCACGTCTTACCTTCCAGCACAGTAAGTTTGGCACTGGTGTTAATTTCTCCCACGCTGTTGGTGGCTGTGCACTCGTAGATGGCCTCGTCTCTGTGAGTGCGCAGCGGCTGTATGCGGAGAACTGAGCCCGCGCCATCATCAAATTCAATCACCTGAGAAAGAAAGACACAGTGACTGTCAAATATTTTTCTCTCTTCTTGTCTTAAATTTACGACAAACCTTCAGACAGATCGTATGTCTTCAAAGAGCGGTGGGCCTTTAATCACTTCCCTCTGAACTTTCAGCCAAGTACTGTCTTGAGTTATTCGCCTAGAACTGCCACGTCTGTCCATGGTGGATAGTGTGACAGCTGTTCATGGCATGGCCTTTATTTCTTCATATGTTTAATAATAATAATAATAATAATAATAATAATAATAATAATATATATATATATATATATATATATATATATATATATATATATATATATATATATATATATATATATAGATAGATAGATTTTTTTTTATATATATATATATTTTTTTATCCTTGTCATGGCACATTAACAAGGTGTGTATGGGGTTGAAATAGATTACTTAAGAGATTATACCATTTAGGCAGACAGGGCTTAGACCATAGTTCAGTTAGGAGACTTAAGAAATTTTTATAAACAAGTTTCTTTTAGTTTAAAAAGCTCAGATTTACATTTTAGTCTCTGACTAGGCTTAAGCCTTGACTGAAAAACCGGGGTTAGTGTATTAAGGCTATTTAGAGATGTGCACTGCCTCATTTGGGTAAAGATTAGGTCTAGGCAACATGGTCGAAAAAAATTACTTCAATATATTTTGACAATATTTGACAAAGCAGTTTCAAAAAGTATCTGGACATTGAAGCCACACTTAAACACGTAAAGTTTTGAAACCTATAATATATATATATATATATATATATATATATATATATATATATATATATATATATATATATATATATATATATATATATTTTTTTTTTTTTTTTTTTTAAATATAAACATTTATTTAATTCTTAATTTTTCCTATAAAATGTTTTTTTTTTGGCAAAGTGTCCTATATTTTTTTGTTTGCCTGTAAGTAAGCAAATATGTAACATTTAATAAAATAAAATGCGCAAAACATGCAAAATATATTAAAAAAATTTTTATTCCATGCTGAAAAAAATAATGGTGCTCCAAACTGACCCTAAACCATCCTAAGATTGGTACATTCGCTTAAAATATCAAGCTCAAATCATAACAGTGAAAACAGGAAAAAGAGCAAAGGAACTGAGAGATAACACAGAGAGTTGTAAGGTGGCTGACGTCAACACAAAGGAATATGAGGAAAGCGAGAGTGTTGTGAAAACGACTGATGATGGGAAGAAGAAAGTCATCATGATGAGGTGGCATGGGAGAGACAATGACATGCTAAGGAGAGGCAGGCAAAGACAGTTAGTCACCTCAAAGCGCTGGGAGCTAACTTTCTTTCCTTTCTTCATCCATGTGATCCGAGGCTTGGGCTCACCCGCTGCTTGGCACACAAAGGATGCCACTCCTCCCGAAATCCCCGTCTGGTCCTCTGGAGATTTGATGAAATTTGGCAAGCCTTAAAAAGTGAGGTAGAAAGAAAAAAGCGAGAAAGAGAGCAGCCATTAGTTGCTGAACTGAAAGGTTGTGCAAAACCATGCTAAACTAGTTATGAACGGGGGATCCTTCACACGGGAACTAAACTAACACCTGCAGCTGAGCCTGGGAGAAGATTTTGTTAACATATGTCAGAAAAGCCCATTCGGTTTAGAACAGACGTTGTAACATTAATAAAAATTACTAGAGCTACCAACTGAAACATCAACAAATGTTTTGTCGAAATTTCTTAAAACATACCAAAGGCGTCTTTGAGTCAGTCATAAGCAGCACATTAATATGTGTCAAGATAAAAATAATTTAAGGGAAGCCTGCATTATGTTGTGACATATATATATAAAATGTTGTCAAACACAGTATTCAACATTTGAAGTGGACCAAAAAATTTTAACAAAATTGTCCTCAAGCAAGGCTGCATTTTGTTTTTAGGTTTTGATCCACTTTAAGATGTTGACTATTGTATATACATATATATAAATTAATTGCAAAAAAAATGAATTGTTTATTAAATGATTCAAAATGTATTTTTTCTCCTATATTAGCACACAAAAATGAAGTGTTAAATTGACAGACACACAAAATACACTCTGAACACATTAGTTGCCCTTCAATAAATACATTAATCACAATATTGATCACATTATTGTGACAAGCTAACCCTAGGGGCCAGACTTACTAACAACGTGCACCAGCACAAACCATAATTTGGCATTAAATTGGTACTCTCAGGATTTACTCTCAGGAAGACGTGCAATGAAGAATCATCGCTGAAAAGGGTGTGGACGCGATTTTCTTTTGCACCTGACCTCACTAAAAATGCATTTGTGGGTATTAAAATGAATCACGAAACACGATTTGCTAATGTTTGCGCTAGTCAATTTACTGGCGTTCGTGCCATTGTTTAACGCACCAAAAAGCATGTCTTAAAGCCGCCGCTAATTCCAGCTGCTCTTGGTTGATTGCGCTGGTCATTATGTAAATGATCTGGCTGTGTCAGTGTTCTTTAACGTTCTTTAACATCGTCTAAATTACCAGCAGAATTTTCTCTTCCCAACAGCGCTTTGATGGAATTGCACTTAAAAGCTAATTTGCCCTGTTTAGTAAATCTGGCCCTAGAACTTACATGCACTTTTAATAAAGAAATTAAATGAAATGCTACAGTCCTGAAAAACAGAAATTAAACGCTACGACTCACCCGCCAAAGGTGGCCCCAAGAATTTACAAACACTACACACAGACGCGTGGAATCAAAACCATTCATTCTGTATTCAAAAGAAGGAACATTATCAATAGTACGGCTAAAGGCTTGTGGCTAAACAACATTCAGGGTTGTTTTTAAACAGACCGGTCGGAGCACGCTGAAGTTCGTGTTTTTTTCGGTTTTTTTTTAGGAGAGCAGCTCACACGCCCTACATCTTTGTCATGGATTTACAATACAAACAACAATGGGACATGTTTCATCACAAGCTCAAGCTAGGTAGGGCGATGCGAAAATAAAGACCCACACATATCGGCTGACTCATTTCAAACACGTAATGGCTTGCTTTGAAGGACATCGATGCCAGATCAAGCTGAGCAATTTGGCAGAATCGCAGCTACTGCGCAACATTCTGCGGAAATAGTGGGTGATGCGGGTGAAAGGTGAATCACACGGTAAAGCCTGATATAAACATCATGGCATACAGATTATAAAAAAACAAAACAAATACAAGCAACTCTTTGCAGTTGCTCTCTCAAGGGTGGGAAATAATCTTCAAGGACAAGCAGGCCAGAGTTTGACTTTAAAAAATGCGTGCTGGTCTGCAAGGACAGATTTCTTTGCTTAGAAAATGCACCAAGCTGTTTGATTTTTTTTTAATTCACATGTTTCCTAAAATATAAAACAGTATATATAAATATAAAAAGTATATAATTTTATTAATATCATTAGTGAAATGTTATATTAAAAACAAGGCCAAGTAAACAATTATTTATTTCACAAAGTACCTTTTATTTCCTAACCAGCTGTTAATGCAATTATATTTAAGCTTGAGAAACACGTTTGATTCAAATGTATTTGTAAAAAAGGCTTTTAACAATAAATACACTGCGAAAAAGCAGGGAATAAGCAAATAATATTGTTTTGCAAAATTTTGTAAAAAAAAAAGATTAAGGCAACAGTGATGAGAAACTTTGTAAAAAAGTTCTCAAGTAAATCGACAGCAGTTGACAAATAAATAAAATATATACAAAAACTTTTTGGAAAAAAAAAACAATTGAAGTTTGTTTTAGGATTCACTTCAGACCGTATACTAATGCCATCAGATCAGAAACCCATCCTCATTAAATCTTAGACAATCCCATCTGTAAATTCTTCACCTGAACCCTGAACCCATCTTTAACCTGATCTCAGTTTATCAGTCCTATGATTTCTGATACTCTCGTTCATAAGGAGGAGGCCACAAAATCCATTATCACGGTGAAACATCTCCAGTGAACCACGGGACACGTTGGAATAGATCACAGTGTCCTAGCAGGCGGTCCACGGTGGGAATCTAATCCTCTCTTAGTCAAGGGAGAGATAAATTACAGCAGTGTGGAGACTACATGCGGTAGTACATATGATTCTCTCGGAGGGAACAAGCCGAGAGAATACGGTGCCACCGCAACGGTGTCCTTCCTCCTTTATACTCTGGGATCAGAGGGGTAGTGCTGAAGAAAACAAAATCAATACCTAGTTAACATAACATAGCTCCTACGGGTAAGGCGGAGAAGTACTGACTAGCAGACACGGGGTGTTTGTTAAATCATCAGTACGGTGCACCGGGCGGCTCGAGCTGCCCTTGCTCTAGGACATAACCCCCACTGGAGCTTTATCTGAGAAGACAACACACACAACTGTGAGACTGTTTGTGTGTATGCACCTGCATGTGGCTCCATTGTAAAATCTAAGCCAATGTGTACCACACCAGCACCCCTATGACCCACAGGAGTATTGGCTGGCCTGACATTTAAATGACATTTACGTGCCGGTTCCTCTGGAGACCGGTTTGATTGGCACCGCAGACCAACGCATACCCTCATAAAAGTCTTTCTGGACACTTTTATCTCCTTTATAACCACGCGAGAGAGTGGAAAGGTAGTTTTGAGAGCTTACGGCCTATTACTGGTTAGCTGCTTGTAGTTTAATGGGTAAAACCCCAACAAGACTCTCCAGTTACCTAGCTGGGAGTTTCCCAAAACATGGATACTTGGGTGTGCGTGTGATTTAAAGCTTGAGATTAACATCACTTTGACATTCAAGAGCGCTCTAACATCTGTCATGACAATTCTATTAGATGTACTCAGCGTGTGGGGGGTTTTTCTCCCATTGTTTACGAGCAGGGATCAGCGGGCATTAACCCATCTGGGCACATGTTTCGAATTAGACACTTCTGAGAATTTAGTTGGATAAGATGCATGATCGTGCCACAGAGGTCCTGGGGAAAGTGAAAAATCTAGGTGTAGATAAATAGATAATTGGTTCAATCAATACTTTTTAGTGATGTTCAACCATTTTCAAGTTATAGGTCTACAAAAACTAGCAGTACAACAACTGATCAAGCATTATTACTGCGGTTATTCTTGCAATAAAATATTATCCTGACATAATAATACTAATAATTGGTGTTGATTTGTTTTATTGTTAATGTTTATTCACCTGTGGCAATACTCATAATAAATTATTATTTTAAATAATGCTCATGCATTTGTTTCAGTCATAAATAATTTTGTAATAATTATTTCAACAAAAAAGTAATTATTATTTTATTAATTTATATTATTATTATTATTATTATATTAAATATTATTATTGTAAATGTTTTTAACTAATGAGCATGTAATTGAGTAAAAACAAAAACAAGCATATAAATACGTAGTAAAAATCATAAAAAGGCAGTATCGTGTGTAAAATGACATGCTTATAAGTGCATTTTTTTCTCCCCTACCTCCTCCCCGCTTTTTGGATAAATAAATTAATAATAAAATAAACAAATAAATTAAAAATATAACCCTGGCCTAGTCTACAAATTACCTGGTGTGCATTTGGAACCACGCAAGCCTTGCTAAAAAGCAAAAAGGCCTGATTAATTAGATTTATTGTGGCGTTTATTATACATTGTGATGGCGATCTTTCCAGTGGCCAGTGACTTTATCTTCTAGGTGCTCTTGACAAATTTGTAAAGCTCTCAAAGTCTCAAAGCCAACAGATTGGCGTAGTGCAGTTGTGCCCTCAACATGTTTGTAAATTGACAGAAGAGAGGTTCAGGGCTCAGGGTTACTTGACGCTCAAAGAGACTCTGTTGAGAGCACAGGTCATAGGAGAAGATGAGAGGAACCGGGCCCTGACCTCCCAGGTGGCTGCGCTGTCGTCCCGGTCCTTTTGTATTAACCAACTCAATAAATCCACAGGCGACAGAACAGGTGGCCTTGGACACCTGTTGACATTTATTTCCTACAGACCAGAGTCATGCTTTAGACAGTGGCATGTGGCCAGGGTAAAGTGAGACAGACATGTGGGGATGCAAATTCCTGACAAGATGAAAGAACTTTACTTTTACTTGCGAACACGTTTTATTTGCGTCTTGAAGTTGCGGCCATTTATAAAATGGGTCATTTAAGGGCTTCCCTAGAGAAAACTCGTGTTGCAAAATGCATCAGAATTTTAAAGGAATGTTTTAAGCATTTATATGGCTTTTAAGAAAAAAGGCTTTAGAGTGGAAATGACAAATGGACACCCGGCAATTAGCAGCATTCCAGCTCCGAAGAAACACCCGATCCGGATTGAGTACAAGGATCAATATACAAAGCAGGGAGCCAACCATTCATTCTCATTAATAATAGATTAGCAAGTTATCATTTTCACTCGTGCACTGAGCGGAAATGTGTCCGATGCTATCAGCTGTGGTTGTTTTACTGAAACTTGTCCATTAACTGGGTTTCAGACCTTTTACAGGATTTTGCTTTCAATTAACTCTACATCAAGCCAGTCATTTTGCTCTATCGGTTCAATATCTCCAATTTCCTTCATTAACACGCACAATTCCCTCGCTAGATCCCATGCATTGGCATCTGCGGCAAAGTCTCGAAGCAACGGGTATGCTTTTAGGCAAAGTAACGAATGGCTTTGGAAGTCGTCTAAAAAGAAACTTATCAGTACTTTGCTTTTGCAGGACTTGAGAGAGAGAGAAACGCAAATTCAATGGGCCAAACAGAAATAAACAAATGATCGGATGAGTGGGAAACTACACAAAAAAAAAAACGAAAGGAAAAATGATTCCCTGTGGGAATTTGTTCTCTAAGTGATCACAGTGTTAGGCTGATGTTGAGTGCGCCACTTTTTTAACGTTATTAAATTATTTAGCAGAATGTGCAGAACACAAATTCCGAGCACAATTATGCAGTTCCCTCTGTGAAGAGCATTAAAGTAATGGCTTTCCTCCTAAGACACTGCTGGAGCATTATCTTAAAGGGATAGTTCAGCCAAAAATGAAAATTCTATTATCGTTTACTCGCCCTCATGTCGCTCCAAACCTACTTTTGTTGAAAACGAAATATCTTTGATACTCAAGTAAATGAGAAGTGAGGATGTCATGCTTCGCAATAACAAAAAAAAGTCCCCCACAAAGTAGTCACACGGTTCAAGTCTCAAAGTTGTAATACAATTTTATGTGGGGGACAGAACAAATTATAGTATGATTCAAAGACAATCTTGTCATACATTCCCATGAAATCATTAAAAAACAGGTAGATATGCTGTAAAATTATTCATTCTTTTTTAAACAGACCTTTAAGTGTATTAAAACGATCCTGTTTGGATCCTGTTATCCACTAATCGCATTGATACAGTCACATAGGACATAAGACTCTAAGTCGTATTACTTTAGGAGACACTGGAGGGGACAGAATTCACATTTTCAACACAGGTTCATTGGAAAAATGCAAAGCGCCGAAGGGCGGAAGCATTGCCACTGCAAAGCGACACAAAGAAAACATATTTGTTAATGCAATATTGCCATTTTGGCAAGTTTTTACGTGGTTTTGAGCTCCTACCAGGATTCATGTCTCACGGGACTTGGCTTCACCAGTCCCATGCATATGGAGCTGTTTATGTGTTGCAAAAATAACGCATTAGTTTACGGTGTAGTGTGAGAGTTTTTAACCATGCAAAAATTCATCTTTATTAAGCTGTAATACTGCCCTGAAATCTTGGTGTGAAAATTGTTGGCTGTTTTACTGTCGCCAGCGTTCATTTCAGTTCAGTGAACTGGATAGGTACATTTTCTAACATAAATAAAATATTTTTCCAATGAGCCTATGTAGTATACTTTGTTCTGTTAAGTCATTGTATTGCTTACTGCATTGACTTGTCATACAGCACTACTTTTATGGTGCTTTTGTCATATTCGATGGTTGAATTCATCAGAATTGATGAGAATAAAGTGGCCAGCAAATAATTCATAACATCCACTTTTGTGTTCCGCAGAAGAAAGAAAAAAAAGTGTGACAGAAATGAAGATTAAATAAAGTTCTTTACACTGTTTGGGTGGAGGGTACACATGTAGCCAATGAGGGGAAAAATCATTTACTAAAAGAATTAGCTCAATGTTCCCTCATGCGTCTTTGACAAGTTGATGAAAAAAAGAGCTTCCTGTTTAATAGAGGTAAGCTGTATCATATGACCAGGCGGTTTAGTGGAGGTTTAGCATTACTTCAGTCTTTAAACTGGTGCCCATCCTGAAGTCTTCAAAGCTGTGACTCATTATCTGTCTTTCCCACTGTCGACATGATATTGGATCAAAGACGGAGACAAGCAATCATGAGGGAATATTGTTACTACCTCATTACTCGGCCCTCATGATAGAACAATGGAGTTATTCTGCCTCGCAGAGACAACCTTCCTGTTTAGACAGAGCCATCAATATTAAAACACACACCGGCTCTAATGCGAGTGCATTCCAACTGGCTTCTCATAGGGCCTTTGTTATGAGGAGCACAGAACATCGAAAGCATGCGCACAATAGGCCGGTGCCGTCCGGACCTCGCTGTTGGCAAAGAGACAGGAGGAATGTTTGCATGAGAACACAGATAAGTGAGCATAACGCTTGGTTTGCAGGTGGCACCAGGCTGAGAACTGTACTAGACAGAAGGTACAGAAAATTCTGGGTGACTCGCTTAGGGCAGCCAGGCACTATGAAAGATTAAGGAGCCATGAAATATCACCAGATTGGAATTATTTTGAAAGGTTAACCCAAAGTGATCGCCTGAGACCATTCTAGAGAGCCTCAGGAGCCTGCGTAGCACAGGTTCGTTGTTATCGAAGGCTGCAATTATGACATACTTGGTCATAAATCTGGCTGCTTTATTTGCTATGACCTGCACGTAATCCGAGTTAACCCAGCGTTTTCCTCAGAGGACTCATCTAGCGGATGACGAGTTGTAGAAGAAATATTCTAGCTTCAGCTACACTTGAAGTGAGTAATGGGAATTCTGCCTGAGGTTTTCTTTGATTTTGTTTTAAAACGAGCTTTGAAACTTTTGCCATTTTTTGTCTTTACCAAACGTGCTGGTTACTGTCGCACACCGACAACAATAACAATAATAATAAATTTTATTATTTAAAATAAATGAACAAATATTTTTTTAAAATATTTCTATTTACATTAACAATTAGGAATAAATACAATCTGCTTTTTTCTATAATAATATAAATACATATTTCATATTTAAGTACCACGTTTTTAAGTAACATGGTCTTGCTGCTGTATATTAAAGCGTGCGCCTGTACTGGTTTTGAAAGTCTTTTTCATCTTCATGCATAAACAGCTCCGGGAGCACTCAGAGGAGGGAAGCAGGGCGCTGTTAAAGCTGTTAGTTAAAGGGCAGCCATCACCTTGGCACAGCCTGTGCCATTGACTGAAGTGCCCTCAGAGGAACGGATGCGAAACATGGATGTAGGAGATCAGTGGCTAGATTCTGGATCAATGAGGACCCATTATGAGTTACGTCATCCATCACAGTCAAAGCCCCTCCGACCCACACTAACCAAATTAATGCAGCTTCCGAAGAAAAAGGCCCCCTTCAAGCCCACCAAATCACTGCTCACACATCTTTACCTATGCCCTTTTCTACAAGTCTGGAGCATTTAAACTTTCACACCATGTGTCAGGAGAAAATTTAATTACAGTCCCTTTGGACTTGACTGGAATGTTCATTAAACTGAATCCGCCATAGCAGATTCACAAATACAAAAGAGTCCATGAAACTGTCCTTTGCTTAATAGTGTTAGAACATTCAGCTACTCTAAAAACATCTTATGAACATATCTAATTAATTTTATTGAAGAAATAGTCATTATTAAAAAGAGTTCACCCAAAACTGAAAATTATGTCATTAATTACTCAACCTCATGTCGATTTAAACCCATAAGACCTCTGTTAATATTCAGAACACAAATGAATATATTTTTGAGCTTTTTGACCCTGCATAGACAGGAATGTAACTACCATGTTTAAGGCCCAGAAAGGCAGTAAGGACATCGATGAAACCGTCCATGTGACATCAGTGGTTCAGGAATCATTGTTCTGAAGGACAAATCGAGGTACTCTCACAAACCTTGTTTACACGAATAAAAGAGGATTGTTTGTTAATAAATTACTTGTGGCTTTATAAGTTATGGTTGAACCACCGATGTCTATACACTGTCACAAAGCTCTTAGTTTAATCAAAAAAATGTTCCAAAGATGAAGGTTTTAGAAATTTGGAATGACTTGAGGGTAATTAATGAAACAATTTTCATTTTTGGATAAACTAATCCTTTGACTCTTTAATTTTCTTCAGTTCTTTTATGTTGTTTCATTGATCTTTTATGGGACACAACTTACTTTCCCCCCATATCCCTATAAATTAAAATAAAAAAAATAATAATGTGTGCTTGTAACTTAGTGTCAATCCAAAATATAGCCAGAAACAACGTCTAACCTGTAAACGGTCTGGCCAAGGCTGCCCAAACGGGTAACCTAATATAAACGCTCTTTAGGTTTGGGGAAGCAGCCTCCCACAACGATGAGGGAAAAAAAAATGCTTCACTCAAGGGAGACACAAAATATTCTACTCCAGGCACCATGAACTGAACATGTGGTGCATATTTCTGCAAGAATGTTAGAACAGAGCTGTTTAGATGAGCAACTCACGAAATGCAGAAGAGGATCAACACGAAATGCCGTTCATGTTGCCAGCCTGCCCAATCCTGGAGGCCTGTGCAAGCCAAGTGTGTGGGTCACATTGTACAAGAACAAAGAACATTAGTCATTGACAATTATGGGGTCAGCACAAAGGGGACAGAAAAAAAGGTTATGATGGGAGTCAGAGGAGGATGAAGAGAAGCCAGCTTTAATGCAGATGAGAAGCAGGGGATGTGAATTCCCCACAACAAAATGTCATAAGCTCTCAGACGCAAGTCTGTACTAATGTGATTAGCTGCTCATGTCTGTGATTACATAAAAACGCTTTATGGATATTAACAAGCCGAAGTGCCCCCACAACCCTCATCTCAGATGCTGTACAGAGGCTCTTGGAGAAGCTTCTTGACAATGCAGCAACTTCACAGTGCAGCAACTGCTTGAAAATGTGCACTGTGCATCTTTTCTCACTGCGCACAGAGAACCGGAAAAATCGTGATAAGTGGAAGGACATGCAGCGGGTTCCAGACCACTAGCTAAAATAAGAAATAACTTCAAGTGAACCTAAGATGACTGCAAAGGTCACTTAAATACAAATAAATAAAAGTGTTCTAATACTCTAATATTAGTTTATTTGATTAGTATTTTTAATAATATGATTGCTTCTATTGTCCTCATTTGTAAATCGCTATAAATAAAAGAATCTGCTAAATGACTAAAATGTAAATGTACCAAGTAAAAAATTAAAACAACTGACAAATACATAAATCAATCTAAATTAAAAATGGTAAATTAATCTATCCAAATATGTAAAAAAAAAAAATAAATAAATAAAAATTACAATAATATATTAAATTGTGTGGTTGCACCCTACATGACATTGAAATGCACCGATGATCATGTGACACATGCTGGTCCTGCAGGCTTTAATCTCGTCTTGACGATGAGGTCATTCTCACAGCAGTGATATTATAAGGTGTAAGTGGCGTGGGAGGATGACATGCTCACACGTATGATGGTTCAAATAGCTTTTATGGCTGCCCTTCAGTCAAGGACACTGGATGCTCTTGTCATCAGATGACAGCACTGTATCCTGGCCACAGCTGAGTTTGGGGACCTGCCTCCAGCCTTTCGATCGACTGCCATAATTAAGCTATTAATCTCACATCATTAACCTCCGCTGACCAGTTCTTTAATTCATTGCTGTGATATTGCCATTCTGTTTTATGCAAACCTTGTTGCTCTCACCATTTCTATTTTTCGCCGGCTCTCCTCTGGTGTCTGTCATTGAAGGATCACAGCTGGGGACTAACAAAATTACCTCGCAAGTGCCACTCGATTGAGGATACGGTTACTTTTAATTAAAAAGAATCAATTTCTATTCCTGTCAATTTCACTCAGTGACCATATGGACACTTGAAAACACAATCCAATTTGCCGCCGACCACCGATTCAGGCCTGCCCAGCCCACCGGGAAAACAATAGCTTGCTTAATTGATTTATAGAGGTGGTTTTCTACATAGCGCTCCAAGATAAAATGTAAAGGGTCCTCATTTGCAAGCGTTTCACAACACCTAAGTGCTCCTCTAACAGTAGGCCATATGTGTGGGTTGTTAGACAGGGATTTTACTTTGTACTGAATATAAAGAATTAGCTTGACTGGGAGAAAAATTAAAGCTCTCTTTTTTTTTTGACTTTCAGATGGAATTTTAAGGCACCTTCAGTTTTTGCTCAAAGAACTGAATTATCACAAACCTTCTTGCCATTAGAGAGCAGGGAGCGACAGGACGGAAAAAGGATCGATATATGGACAGATGGCTGCAAGCTGCCTCTCGCAACATATAGAGACAAATAGCATCAGAAAAATTCCACTGCAAATGGAAAAAAAATTAAAAAGTAATTTGACAAGTTCAGCTAAATCAGATAAATGCAACAAGACCTTGAAGAAACCTTGCACTAGCACATTTTAGCAGCATCCTTTAGAAATGCTTTATGAAGGCCTGTAGGTCCAGTAAGGCATTAAACAACACTAAAAGTAGGCCTAGTTTCAAGCTGTGACAAACTACTGATTAAACTACATTTTTCAGTAGCTTGACTGTAGGCTGTTTTAAAGGGCACCTATTACGCCCCTTCTGACACGAGGTAATGTAATTCTCAGGTGTCCCCAGAATGTGTCGGCTCTAAACACCTTTTTTTTTTAAAAAAAGCCTCTTTTGAGTAGAGTGGCAGAAACTGGCTGTTTTTGTGCATGTCTCTTTAATGCAAATGAGCTTGTTGTTCTCCACCCCCTTTTCCAGAATAGGGTCGTGCCTTTAAAGCTTGTACTTCAGATGATCTGCCAAAACACATCTGTTTGGCTTTGAATGTCATGTTTATTGAAATCACGCGTTTTGAAGCCACATCACTGTAAACCCTTGATAAAAGTTTGATGTAAGAGTGCATACTAAGAATGCACAATATATTGCGCATGCGATAGTCATGCACATCTCGTCAGTAAAAACGTTTCTTTGATTAGTAATAAATCTTCATCACTTGTTTTCAAATGGAGTGGCATTTAATACTCAGAGCTGTAGTTCACTGACATGACTATCGTATGACATGACATGATATTTTTGCAACATGGCTATCACATGCAATATTTTGTGCAGCCCTAGTACATACACATCTGAAACATGCGAACAAAGTTTGTATTAAACAAATCTTTCATGTCTTACTGTCAAATAAACACACGTTTATTGTGTGCAGCTCAAAATGTAAAGCTCAGGCTTGTAAAATGCTATGTTACGTTACATTTTACAGATTGTGTAAATGGCTTATGATGTATGGGGATTTTTTTTAAAGGGGCAGACAGATTTTCATCATTACAAGGTGATTGTGTGCACACAGTGCCAACACACATTTATGGACAAAGAACATGTAAAAGTGAATTTTGCATAATGGGTGAAAAACAAAATAGCTTTTTAAGAAACTACTTTTCCAAACAAGCTGGAAGCTATTTATCTTACACCTCAAAAAAGACTGTATTGCATACAAGTTTACAGTTGAGATGTTCTAGGTAATGATTACTTGCTTACCTACTGTTTTACACTCTCACAAATGAAGATTTGAGAGGTTCAATTGATTTTACTGTATAGGTTTGTTCAAGTGGTTCTTTTAAATGAAAAAAAAAAATACACAATTGTGATTACATTACATCATTACATATACGGATGCTTCTATAAGATTTTGGGTTTTCTTTTTTGCACTAGTATAAAAATATTGCTCATTTTCATTAAATAAATTGAGCTGTTTTCAGAGGTTGCAAGACAAACACTAAGAGATGATAGATAGATAGATAGTTAGATAGATAGATTTCAGCTTATTTCCTGACAAAACTTAGCATATCCATTTGATCTTTCAGACAGTTACTAATTAGTTTACTTCTTTCAGCTGAAAGGAAGACCACTTCTTAAAAGAGACTATTATGTAAACCCTAGACACCACGTCTGGAGGAAGCAGTTATGAAGAAGACCCCAATCAAGCAATCTTGGTGGCTTTAAATCACACAAATGAGACATAACCACCTAAACAAGGCTCAAGGAACAACCCTCAGTCTCCGTACAGGAGCTCCTGTGTAATCGGAGTAATTCTGACTTCTTTGAGCATTCAGTATAAGAAAGTGCCTTAATTTTTCATCCGTCTGAATTAGGTAGGCTCTGTTACCATGGTGATCAACGTTCGCGACGCCCCACCCTGTAGTTCTGGCTCCACTGCCCTATAATTCAGAGCGTTGCAAAGCCAGTTCTTTCATGTTTAGCAACTCAACCCTCTCTGATTACAGACAACAACACAAAAAAGACCATTCGCGGTAGTCAATATTTAACCTCTCCTCTATTTTTAAAGTTTTATTTGTTTGAACATCTTTGCAAAGTATTTATACCATAGACGTGTTACCGTAAAGCAGAATCGCACTAGGATTTAGGTGTCTGAAACCTTAAGCATAGTAAATCTAGAGCAAAGCTCCAGGAGTTCTCAAACCATCAACAGCACCTACAGCAGCTGGTCTACAGCAGCATGTGATGACACTAATGAGGGTGCTGTGTTAATGCGCTAGACATGAACGTGGAGAATGCTAAACAAAAGACACAAAACTCAAGATAGGTATAAGAAAATAAGTGTAAAGTTTGTTGACAGTGTGACAACGATTGTCTTTATTCTGGTAAGGTGTGAAGTCAACATGATACCTGTTTTACTTCCATAATGTGATGTTTTTCTTTGGGATGCACTAGTATTAAAATTCAACCCAATCGCTATTTTTGATAAATAGTCAATATTAAAATGTTACAATCTTTTAGTCTAAATAAATAAACTAAACTCAATTATTTTAAAACTTTGTTTAAATAGTTTGAGAATTTAGGTATCGTTAGAATGCACATAAGAAAATTATAGCTGAATTTCCAGATTCCAGACTAAAAACTACATTTAACAGTGTTAATTAATCAGTGTTTATTGTCAATGTTAGATGATAGCAAAGGTAATCTGAATATAACATGACAAATGAGCATGAACAATTAAATTGCCAATGTAATATTTGATATACCATGAATTTCTAAATTACACCATAAAATAAGAAAATCGAGGCAGTGAAAACAAATATTGTAATATTGTAAATATATGCCTGTTTCACAAAAAAAGGTTTAATTCAGTAAGTCTGACTTACTGTAAGTTGATTTGGTTCAAAATAAGTCTGAGTAAAACTGCAACAAAATTAAATCTAATATGAATCTCAGATTCAATCTCAGCTGTGTCATTCTGGAAGTTATAATATTTCTATTTATATTTAATATACCTTTACCATGACTGTCCCCTCCAAGTGAAAAACAAAAAAGCTATACGTGTACAGCACTGCAGCACTTCAGAACCCTTACTGTACACACAGTTGCACTTTTTAGTTTTAACTGCATCTATTGTCCTCATTTATCAGTCATTTTGAATAAAAATGTCTGCCAAATAATTAAATGTAAATGTAACAATTCATCATCAATTGTTTCATTTGTTTTAAAAGAACGGCTGATGACACTTCAGGTTGGAAACACTCGAAATACTAAAGCGATTCTTTACATTTTTTGAAATACAGTCAGAGTTACTTCGCATCAGAGATCGTTTTGAAAAAGTCGAGAAAGCAGAGGCAAGATTTTCAATCACAAAGGCTTTGCGACTTTAAAAGTGGCAACAGAAGTCAAGAGAAGAAGCTTCAAGGTTACCCTTATGCTAGCACCGCCTCTGAACGGCTGAAAGATTTAAAGGTTAAACGAAGCAAGCGAAAAAGAAAGACAGCGAGCACGCCGATGCGAGAGAGAGAGGCCTAATGGAATTACAACAGCCTTGTGACAGCGGTGCAGACGGGTCACATGGCGAATTAAATGGCTTTCTGACCCATGCCAGAACTGAGCCTTGACCCCCGCTCGACCCGTGGCACCCACAACATTGCCATGTCACTCACGCCGCATCTCAGCGATCCACACGCTCATTCACAAGGACAATAAAGCAGTGTGGCCCACGAGAACTGCTTTCCGATCAACGGAAACGCATCCCTCATCCGAAAGCCAGCGAAAGTTCAGGTGAACGGTTTGTTTGAATTTCGGGTTCACATGGTGCCCCGCGAGTGAAGCATTAGTGTGTTCGCTCCTGCCTGCAAACAATTCCACAATGCGATGCACTTTCAATTTCACAAGGTACAGGAAAAGGCACGGGTAAAAATGACTAGTCAGCTGAAGTGTTGTACTTACTGTCTGCTTGAGAGGAGAATTGCACGCAGCTCAGCAGTAGCAGAAGAGGAAGCCCGACGGGCAGGAGGGGCACGGATGTGCAAATATTAGGCACCATGTTCCAGGTTGGCACTGCTCCCTCTCGGTCCCTGCTCTGCTCTCGCAGCTCTCACGCAATCATAGACTAAAACCTGAGGAGCACAGAGAGAAAGACGTGTTAGCATTTGATTCGAGGTAGGACGACCAGGCATGTACACTGAGTGGAGGCGTGATGAATTGAGTGGTCTGTCTAGGGGCAACAGGGTTAATGAGGTAAGCAAATGCTCTTTTATCAAAGTAAACTAAACCCATAATCTGCTGCCGGATAGCTAAATATCAAAAGGACAAGAGAGAACTGGGAATTCCCAATAACCGGCCGCCCATAAAGGTTCCCATTAAGATTGTAAAGTGGCTCTGTGCAGATGGCTCCGGATCTCCTTAAGTGTGGAGGTAATACAGTATAGCCACACACACGCACAGCTCCCTAAGGATGAATGCTGGTTTAAATTAGAGCTCACGATATTCAAGATCTATGAAACTGCTATAATATATGGGAAGTTATGTTGATACTGCAGCCTGACGAGCTAAGCTGCTCAAATTTAAAGTAATTAACTTTTTTCTAGGGTTACTAGAGTAGTGCACAACAAAACTAAATCACCACAACACAATAAAGGACTAATTTCATTGCACCGCAATTAGTTTTTGTCGTGTTGTTGCTTCTTTCCGTCACATTGCGGCTTGTTTCCACAGTGTTGTGCTAATTTCTGTGTTGCGCTGTGGTTTGTGTCCATTGTACTGTGGTAATTTTTCATTGTGTTGCGATTTGTTTCTGTTCTTTTGTGGTTTTCGTTTTTTTTGCTGTGTAGTGCTACTTTGTTACGTTACGTTCGCATGTACTAAATTGCAACTTCATCATTACAAAGATGCAATACCAAAAAGATTTAAATACAGCACATATAGGTATAAATAGAAATGACATTAAATACTTTTGCTGTGGTAAGTCGCTTTAGATAAAAGCACATTGAAATGACTAAATGTAAATGTGCAAATGCAAATGCCTGAGCGTCCTTTCTGCAGAACGCTTTTACCATATTTCAAAGACAATAGAGGGAATTATCAAATTACATATAAAGATATATTCAAGTGGGTCAAAAACACTCTGAAGTTCATCTAGGCTAATTGGAGTTATTACTAATTTAAACTATAATTCATTTTAATTTAACTGCAATTAGCTTGCAGTTAAGTGTGCAAAAACATCACGTCTGCCACTTTGACGTCAATGCGTTCTGATCTTATCTTTTTAATAATGGCCGGTGCTTTTAACAAACAAGAATTTGAATAGAAGAAAAACAAAGGCTCGAGTCTCTCACGAGGTGAGAAATGCTCAATTCACCTGAGGAGGTGTTGACTAGCCAATTATTAACACACTGATTTGGGATGCATGTTGGATGCGTGCTGATATGCCTGGCTGCCGTGTTTGTGAGAGAGTGCCAAAAGAAACAATGAACAAACAGATCCTAACATGGAGGTGTTTAAAGAGTGTTTATTTTTTCATCCAAAAGGCTTTTTGTTAATCTTTCTTGACAAGAGGGTTTGTGTTCTAAAATAACAAGAGACGACATACATGTTGAGTCATAGCTCAGTTATACCAAAACACCTGGAGGGGTTTCAGCACCGCAGCAATCATTCTAGTAATAAGCCTTCACTACCTTTGGAGGCAAATCAAAAAAAAAGAGCAGTTGATTAGGTCACCAATAGAGAGAGAAAATCGAGACAAGCGTTGCGCTTCGAGCATGACCTAGATTTGGAAAACACTGGTAGGATTAGCCAACTGATCCACTTTTTTAATACATTCCTCAAAGTCAAAAACCAATAATTTAAAACCTGCCTGCCAATCACCGAGCTCATACACCACGCCTGACTTGTTTGTTCGGGGCCAGGGTTACGGAGAGAACGAGTAAATAAACTGATAACAGCACAATAGCAGAGCGAACATATACATCATGTGAGATTTACCCAAGGAACGGTGATATTGCGCAATAAACCCAGATCAAACAACCATCAATCTCATAATGCTGTTGAAAAGTCACCGTTTCTTTTTAGAAAACTAGGCTATACTAGTGTCCATTACTTAAATTTATTGTGCTTTTTGCATGACCCCAGTGGATTATTTAGGATTATGATTTGAATAAGGATCATCATTGAACAAATTCCTCTTGCGGTTATCCGTGTACATTTTATATCACGTGAGATCACATAAATACTGACATTTATGTTTTAAATGCTCATACTTGCAGATAGCTTTATCAAAAATGTAGAAGTAGACAAAAAAATGCGCACAACTGCAAGGATGCTCGAAACTAATATTTCGCCACAGAAGCAAAATAATAATAATATATTGTATAAAGGATATCTTTAGATCTTAAATTATATAAATTATATGATAATACTGAAAAATACACGGAAATCATCCTGTACAAAGAGCAAGATTTATTCAGTTAAAATATGCCTAATATACATTTCTTATTTAATTTTTTTATGACTTTTTATTTTATTTTATTCTTTTGATGGTAAGCTGAATTTTCATGACTCCAGTCTTCAGTGTAGCATTGTTCCTTCAGCAATAATTCTAATATGTTGATTTGGTGCTCAAGATACAGTGTTGATATGTAAAATTCTAAATATCTTCATTGTCTTTTTGTTCAATTTAATGCATCTTCGCCGAATAATGTGGCGTCTACTGACCTTTAACTAGTGGATAATACTCAAGACAACACCATACAGAACAATCCGAGCAATTTTACATTGAGACATGCTAATATGTCAACGTAACTAAGCAAAGGTTCATTACTCCTTCCTCTGCAGAGAGTCTCATCAGTGCGAATGACCCAGGAATCTCGTCTTGGGTCCACTGTGTTCCTACCATCAAGGATAAATAAACACTTCTCTCCTTGTCAGTCCTTAGGCACATCTCCTTCCAAGCGCTCCGACGCCAGTGATTGCTTTTCCCTTAATGGCCCATCCAGAGATAAAGACAACAGGAGATCTATGGCAGGGCCTTGTGTAGACAACCTTATTGACGTCTTTAGGGAAGATAAAGCTGAGTCCTTACAACAAGACCTGTGTTGAAGAAAATTGTCCGACACCATAAACAGCGTGGGCCGCGGTTCCTGGTTTAGCCTGGTTTGTGCTTTCGACTAAAGCGCTGATGTTCAAGTTTAATCTTTCATACTTTGACAAGTTTATAAAACATGTGACCCAAGAGAAAGTCTTAGATAACTTCGAGAGCAAACCGGAGTCTGTAAATCTGCTGAAATCAAATAAAAGTAGAAGGTAAGCAAATTACTTTGTGCTACACTTCATGTGGGACACGGTTTCTCTTGACATAGAGGTCTGCACTGCACTGCAACAACAACATGCTTGAGTTCAGCTTATAATGGCATTTTGGGCTCACTTTGGACTTTCTGTTAAACGATTCTTTTTTATTGAATATAAATAATAGCAAATAATAAAAAAAATGCAAAACAAATTAGCACTTTGAGGAATGTGTTTGTGCTAAAAAATACGACCACAATGACTGTAATTTTGTAAAATGACGAACGCTACTAGTTTAATTTCCAGACTAATTTTAGACTAAACAGTACAAAATACTATCAGTCGTTATTATATTGGCGACAGTTTTCACAGGTATATCGTGCTTGACATTTAAACTCTTTCGCTGTGAATTGATATCTCCATGAAAAGTTCTTTGTTTACATTAAGGTATTACATTATGCCCTCAAGTACAGTGTGATGGAATGTAATATGACTCATATGAAAAAATGTATAGGGCTAGAGTATTGACACGCCAACAGTACACGTGAGACGTAAATAGAAGAGCCATCTTTAAGGTCTCTTTTGTGAGTGGCTGACCAAATATTCCCTCAGTCCTTTCCGTCACGATGTGAGCCTGCAATCACATTTGACTCTTAGATAGACGGCATCAGATGTGGTGAGCTCAGTCATTTATTCAGTATAAATGCCAATAAAAAGGTGCAAAAGCTCTCCGAAAAAGACATAACCAGGAGATTTACTGTCATATTTTTAAGATTACCAAAAGGCTTCTCATTCCTTCCTGCAGCTACAAATCAATCGCAGAGTAATTCAACAGAAATGAGATGTAGTACACACACAGCGAAAAACACACAGAGGAAACGCTTGATGTGGAATTTGCTGTCGAGTTATTATTGATGTCACAGCATGAAGCAAAGGTGCAAATGTATTGCGCAGAGAGGTTTTTTTGAACAAAGAAAAATCATTTATCTAATGACAATGCCAAATATGACCCAAGATACAGTACGTGGCCTAGTTCTACTTGAACAGACGCGATAGTAGACAAGTGCTAAAAACTGTTGTAAGCAAAAGCTGCATGAAATTGAATTATGGGTAATTAGGTGAATTAACACAAAAGTATACCAAGAGATAAAGAGTCAACTGCACACTTTATGTACAACAGGTTATTTTTCCTGAAAACTGCAAAGAATCTCAGCCTGGAGTTGAACACAAAACGAGCTCAATCAAAATTGACAGCAGAATATATACGACAAAGAAACAAAATGCCTCTGTATCCCCCACAGCCTGCTAAGTTTACCCTCAGCATCGGCACCAGTGCTCAATCCACACACAAACAAACAGAAGGCATGTCAACAAAGAACCGTGACACCTGAATCAATACCGCCGGAGACTGAATAAGCACATCTTGACAATGAAACACTTCATTAGAACAAAATGCCTCTTAAATATGGAATCTGACATTTTTAAAGTAGCTTTCTAGCCAAAGAGGTGAATACTAGTGTTGTGCTATAAACTCCATAGTCAAATTTTCCTATCATTAGCCTGTGAGATTGCAGATACACAATATTAATGTGCAAATTTATTTCATTTCATAGCCAGAGAATGAACCAATTTAATGGTAGGGCTAAAAAAGTCAAATGTTAGTGTAATCAATTAACTAAATATTCTAAAAAAAATGTATATGACCAAATTTGTATTTAATATGATAATTTAATGGAAACATTGTACATTACTAATTATAATGGTTATATTTCCTCAGTTATTCAAACAGCACCTACAGAAAAAAAAAAAAAAAAAAGAGCAAAAAATATTAACAAATTCATTATAATCAGCGAAGCTGTCTACAGTGTACGATGATGAGAAGATTTGTGCAAGAGCAGAATTCAGTCAGAGAATAACTGCAAGAAATTAAAAACATTCCTTTACGAAGGAACATTTCCACTAGAGAGATATTTCCCTTATAAAAAAAATCATCAACACCACGTCCTCCATCACTGCTGAAGACACAGCATGAGAGCCAGAGCTGCAAAGTCGAACAGCTATCTGAAAACTAAAAGCTAATCAATCTTCAGACAAGTGACTCTCTTTAGAGTAGCAGAGAATGGCATTAAGCCCGATGTTAGCAACTACAAATGCAGGTTGCATTCTTCAAGTCTGCAGTCCAGCCCTGAACACAATCCTTTCCAGAAACTCAGGTGGGGCAAGAATTTGCTTCACAATACTGGTTTTCTGGTCACGGTTTGTGGAAAAAAAATACTGTTGATAATGTGCGAACATTCTCCTTGACTGGAAGCGATGCAAGACCCATTGTTTTCTTAGGGCGTAAGTCCTTCACCGTGTTAAGACAAAGATAGGATTAACCGTAGGAGGCCTGTTAGCATACACTGTGCCAGTTTTTAGTAGGGGTACATTCTAAAGGATGAAAAAAGGAGTATTGCCATGGGAAAACAGGTTAACCTGGGAGTCATTATCTCCTCTAATTACGCAGTAAGTAAGGCAAATGAGATTTCACAGGTACAACTCATCCATTTACACAGCTGGAAATGAAGATCAGGCAGTGGAGGAACACCTTATCAGGTTTTAGGTGGACTCAAGGACTCACAAACAAGCAAATCTCATAATCAAACCGCCATTCGTTCCAAAAAACTATGGCAAACTTCAGCTTCCTGTCGAGCAAATCCTACAGGTGTGGGCAAGCTGTGGATGCATCTCACTGTGGGGTCTGCTGCCTTTCTCCCGTTCCGTCTCTCAGCTCAACAACAGACAGCTGTGGCAGATGGAGCCATATCCCCATCGGTCTCGTGAGGCTCCGGATTTAAAATGTAAAAGAGCAAGCAGCGATTGGGAAGTGGAAGAGGCGATGTCACAGGGCAGCAGACGTCAGGGACGGCTGCCATGAGAGCACAAGGCTAATTCAAGCACTAACAGACTTCCCGTCCAAGACAAACCAACAAGCCGCAGACCGGCAAGGTGGCAAGTGGCTGCTTCTTGAACACGCCTGTAACCAAGGGACAGAATTTAAATGAGGCCTGGCTTCCAAGAAGTTGGCAGATCAGACTTGATATGGGTTATTAGCTGCCTTTCTGAAGAGAAACCAACATGGAGGCAAGCTGGGCCGCTCCATTAGCATTCAGGGGTGAATCATACAAACCTGTAGTGTTGCTTCCCACCGGTGAGAACGACAGGTAAGGGAACGTGTTCTGTTCCCTTATTTCATGCAGATGAAGTCATTAGTTTCTTTCACTCCAACTTGGCGATGGTTGTAACTAACGGGGCAGTGCACAGCGAAGCTGAGAGGAAGAAGAGAGGGATTAGCCTGATAGTTGCTTTTCACTGAAACTCTCCACAGCATAAAGGGTTTCTCTGACAGCTTGTGACTCACTTTGACCGCGACAGGCAAATTACCCAGGGTTTCACTTGAAAGGAACGAGATCAAAAGAGCCACCATGGCCTCCGTCTCCAAAGCAGAGTCAATGTGCTTTTCTGCAAAATGGGTTTATACTGCCACACTGTTTCCCTCCCCATCGGTGCTATATAAGAATTGAAGAACCGCTTTGAGACAAAAGGCGAAACCTCTCACTCAAATTATAACAGCTAAAAAAGAACATCCTGCCAACTGAATTTGAGCTAATGTACTCCAAAAAAGTCAAATGTCATTGAGGTACAACAGTACAGGACATGATCAATCAATATACCTCTAAAATGTGCACCCGATGACAAGAAATCTCAAACACATCTGCTAATAACTTTGAGGTGCACATCATGTCCATTAGGGATGGGACACAAAGTCTATCTATGGATAACCCTTACCTATAGTTAACTATGGATAACCCTTACCCTAGAATTGTTTTTTAAGTGCACTTGCACTGCTCCTCAAATAAAAAGAACACTTCAAAAAACTTTAGGCTCTGAACTTGGTCCAATCTAGCAGCTATCCTGCAGAATTTTGCTCCAATCCTAATTAAACATACCTATTAAGGCATATTAGAAGATTCAAGGAAAGTGTTTTTGGGTGAGTCGGAGGAAACACCAGCAGGACACTGGCCTTCAATGACCAAGTTTGGACACCCCTGCTATTTTTTAAATAAAAATGCGAAAAATAGCTCCACTCAGGGTCATGTAAACACAGATAGTTCAGAGTAATTAGACAGATTTTAAAAAATATTAAGTTTTTAATCAGTAAGTACCTCACAGACAGATTTTGCTAATATTTCACCTTGAAGACCTCAGTGTTGTTGGTAAAGAGGTGACCGTCTGTTTAGTTGACAGCCGACATCTGACAGCATCCTCCCTATTTTCAGCTTGAGATGCTGTGAATCTTGAGGGTAAAGACTATTTCACATCTCAGCCATTACCTGGCAAAAATAGAAATCCTTCCATCTGCTTGGCCCAAGACATGTCGGCACTGTAATGTGTCGCATGAAATAGATTGTCCGGAACCTGACATAAAATCCATCTTGTTTAGGTCATCCATCTACCGCTTCGCTATCTATCTCCCGCCTCTTCCACACTGTCTAGACCTTCTTTTCCCACTCGGTGCTGTTCGATTTTCACCCTTTTGCACTCACTGCTACATACACCCACCCCCTCACCCCATGCTGTGGCTGCAGGGTGGATGTACCTGCAGTAAAAACAGTTCTCAGACTATCAATTACCTCTTCAACAGACACGCAATGTTGGCCCCCATCTCAAACAGGTTCTGCAGCTCTGCCAACAGAACAACATGCACAGACTCATGTTGAAGCAAACAGTTCACGAGAAACACCCACATTTACTTATGAACAGCAGGTTGTTTGCATGTACATACTGTATGTAAAAAAATAGTCAAGGTAGAACACTCCACACTGTATAAAATAAATGAACAAGAACGGAGATATGTGAGCCAACACTCTTTGTTTGGGGTTGTTCAACAGACATGAGAGCATGAGAGATACAGCAAGAGAGACCAAAAAGGTAAAAAAAAAAAAAAGCTCCTGTCAAGTCGGAAAATGACCAAGATGTCTTTGTGTCACGCTGGGATTTTAGTTCTTAAGAGACAGGGGTTTGTCCACATCCCAACTATTGTGTTCACATGGTTTAGTGTCAAAATGTCAATGTTCATTAAGATCTGATTATCCAGTTGTGTTTGAGGACACCACATGTCATTAAATGACAGAATCCCACCCATCAACACAGAGGACATCTTGTCTAATCGTCCCTAAGTCTGAAATGAAATAAAGCGTAAAAAAAGAAACACAAAGGCAGAAGTCAAATGTAAATATGATAACCTATAAAATAAAAGCAATACAATGCTACGAGTCATCATCTTCATAGTAAAACGGGTCAAAGACATGGCACTCATTTCTGTTTGGACCTATTTACCTAAAGTAAAAAAATGTCTCAATGGTAAAATAAAAAAAAACACTTTCAATAAAAACTAGGTTTTAAAAAATATTTTCCTTTATGTTTGACACTCATATCCATCATTGACTAAAAATAAAAAAAAATACAATAAAAACGGTCAGCAACTGCAATACAATGTCAAAGTTTACGATGACCTCTAAAGGCCCGATAGATCTCTAAAGCACTTGTTTAAGCATATGTATCCGCTTTCAATGCCAAGTCTAGCTGCCCGGCACTTGAGATTTAGATGTTTGCTTTATTTTCATATTATAGTTGCGTTCCTAACAATCCCCATCTACTCACGAATAGCTTGGCAGAAAAACTAGCTAAATCACTTCTATTTACTAGGGCAGGGGCATCTCCATTAGCTTGAAGATTTACATGGAAACAAACTAAGGATTAGCAATCCCATTAGCAAACCGAGTCCGTCCGCTGGTTTTTGAGTGTGGGATGTTTTAGCTAAGATAAGATTCATGGAGGGCACTGAGCTGAAAACACAACAATACTGTTCATCATGAATTGCATTGTGAGAGAATCCAGTTATTAATCCTCTCCAGTACATTCATTCAATGCACGCCATCTGTCGGGTATGGCACCTTCGCACAAAACGCTCTCCTAAATTATGAAACAATTTCACGTTACTAGAGGCGTAAAGTGTTTGTTAAGGTAAGTGTTGTGAGGTTTTTGTTGTCAGATGTCGTTGCCTCGAGATATAATTCAAACCCAGAGATAACGAAAACACAAAATAAAGACATCACGCAACCGAAATGAATTCATTCTCATTCGCATATCCAAAACAAGTCATCACATTCCGGGGATCTTGCTGTGCAAAGCATTCTGGGGATGGGAGGAGGATGACTAAAGCAGGGGAAAGAGCCACTCATCATGAAAACTAATGCTGTTGATACCTAATGACATTGCTGCTGCACGGCGGGGTTGGGGGTGAATTCAATTGTCTAGCAAAGAAATGAAATGTTTTCTCGTTCACAAACAAAGCGTCATATACCCTAAAGGTAATATAAAGCAAATGAACAAACAGCTCTGACAGGTATTATCCTCACACTATTATTAGTTGTGGCTGGCGAGGTGTGTGTGTGCGAGCGTTTTGGCCAGTATTGTCTACACCTGTAATAATGGTGTTGGGTTTGAAAAAGCTTCAGAAAATTTTGTTCAGCAAACCTCCTAAAGGCTTCGCTTTATATGAAAACAAGACTCCTTACATCTTCGTGTGACGGTTCTTTTCACATCAGAGTTAAAATAAAAACGAACAAAATTCTAGCGAGTGTTAGTAATGGACATGAAAACCTATATATTTACATACAATCTATTTCTGATGCAACGTTTGCCTCTGCCATGACGCGGTTGCAAATTACAAACACTCAAACCACTTATTTAAAGTCACTAGTCATGCAAAGCCCTGGGAATATCGCTGACGGACCACTCACTGACCGTTATTCTAAACATTAAAACTCGGCCAAATGGAGGTGTTTCAATCAGCACGTCCATAACAAGATGATTTAGGAGCAAAATGAGTTCCTGTGTACGCAGGGTAATGTCCTCTTTAATAAAGAGGATTTGTGCGGTTATTTCAGATCCATCTCTCATAATATTAAACGTGTCATAAAATTTAATTTGTACTCTTAATAGCGGATTTGACTTTTGCTGTTTGGACGAATATTAACAGGCGTAAAATACGGATATTTGAGTGGTGAGCACTTGGAGTTAGAGACGCATGTTTGTGAATGCTAATTACTGAAAGGCTCTCAAAGAGAAATTATTTGAACAATAGAAGTAATCACACCCTATTCAATGAAGTGCTGATGACAAAAAGAGGAGCTTTTTTTAAACAAAACATTCTTTAAAAGATCGATACCAACTTGTATTGTTCTTTATTTAAGAGTGTGTGCCTAATCGGCAAACTATGAGGTCAGTGTTACTACAGCTGTGAGGTTTCACAAATCCAAATGCAGCCCTTAGATCTCGCATGCACCGTCCCCGGCCCTGTCTGAGCACATCACTGGAGCAAAACTGCACTATCTCACAGTGGCTGCCAGGGACAGTAACCAATAAAGTACAACTGGACTCAATAATAAGGATGGTCTGCTGGCCCGACGCCAGAGAGAGAGTGTTTTGGGCCAGTTGATGGAATAGGCACTTAGCTCTTAATAATATAATAGATAAGAATATAAATAATAATAATAATACAATCAGCAAATGTATTTTTAAATATTTTTCATTGATATATTATAGCTGTATATTATCTAGCTGTTGAAAGAAATAAAAAAATTAAACACTGACATTGATATAAATGAAATAAAATTCAATAAAATTAAATAAACCATGAAAAATAAAAAATTTTGGAACACAAAAAAAGGAGAAAATGTTAGCAGGTCAAGTAAGATCTAAACTACTGGCTTGACCAGGCTAACAGAAATAATCCTTATTGCCGAACCCCGTTTGGCGGCAAAAACACTCACAGTTCCTCAGTTCCCAGAGATTCCCTCCATATCCCAGAGATATCCCAGAGGATCACTGGATGACTATGACTACACTGTCATGACCCACTAGACTTTCTCTCGATAGACAAACCATGAAAGAAAATGTGGAACGCTGAATAAAAGATACTCTTAAATGACGCGAGACGTTCAGTAAAAATGACAAGACATTTTTTTTTTACATTTATGCTAGATATCACACAGCACACGTGTTTATATAAACCTGCTAAACGAAAAGGAAAATCTATTCCATTGTCTTTTCAATCTCACTCATCTGGGTAAACCGGTTTACATTGTTTGTTTTGGGTTACAGTCATAGCAAATATAAACACATTTAATTATACAACATTTGCATTCTAATCAAATATCATTTACACTTATTCAACTACATTTTACTCATAAAAAACATGCTAAAGTAGCACTGCAACATTTTCAAAATAATCTAACGTTCCAGTGGGAGCAGCAATAAATTAACATACACTATTAAAAAAAAACATACACTGATAAAAATGTCACCACACGAGCATTATTTGTTGTGTTGTTTGTTGAGGCCTTTGCTCTTTGGTGTGATCCCACACTTTACAAAGAGCAGCTGGCGACACGACTGTGACAGAGCTGTAAAAGAAGAATTTCAGGTCACCAGCTTGATGTGGGAGGTCAAGAGTGACAGACGACGGGGTCGGCCACTAGCTATAAGACCAAAAACTCCTGTTGGGCTCCTGTTTTCTATCTTTTTTTTTTTTTTTTACACAGAGGTGGGCAAGTGCATGCAAAGATCAGGGTGGTTTAGATTCAAGGAACTTTTCCTTTAAAAAGCTTTTATCAGGCTCTGTTCTCCACCCCCCCGGCCCGTTTAAGAGTTGCAAGTCTGTGCCGGTGAATGATTAACAAGCGCGAGAGAGAGAAATGGTTCAAATTTTGCACAACTTTGAGAGAGCAACTCTCGGTTCTCTGAGGCGCAGCCCCAGGAGGTCTCAGCTTTTCATGCTAAACAAAGCGAGACAGACTTGCTATCTTTACACTCTGTTCCCTTCCCAGCTTTCCACCTTCTGAAAACTAAGAGAGAAAGGAGCCACTGGAAGCACCTTTTTCCTGATAAAGCAGCACCCAAAGTTGAGCAAGGAACCTATTATGTAACCCTCACTTTGCTCGTTGCATTGAGCTGCCGTGCACAGGCGAGAGAGCCAAACACACATTCAATTTACAGGGATGTATTTTAAAATGGTCCCGGCGTTCGTAAACTATATCTCAAGCAGACACAAGCCAATTTTCATCCGTCTCCAATAACATCTGAAGTTATGAGAGAGACAGCCATTTCAACAACGTTACAACTCACAACAAAGCCTATAATTTTCTTCTGTCACCTTTAATCAATGGTGTAGTCTCTCCTGTGCTGGCGAAAAAAAAAAAGTAACTCGCCGAGTCGGAAACCATCCAGAAAGTTAAGACGGGATCAGGCAGGGATATAAAGACAACTAAGACAACTGGAAAAACGGGTTGTTTGGACTGAGACTTCATGTGGTCTCACAGCGGGGTCTCTCACGTTATATTAGTGGTAGCTAGGGGACACTCGACGGCTCTCTATTCAAAGTCCCCTGAAAAAAAAAAACCCAAAGAAGGGCTCTCACCAGACAAGGGCAGTGTGCCAAAGAGGTAGCCAATAGAGCCAAAGTAAAAGTATTGTTTTGGTTTAACAAGTGACAATAAAAGGACAAAAGAGACCGAAAAAAAGTGTTCTGGGAGGAGCAGGAGAAAACCTCCTCAAAAGTGGAACAAACTTAAGCCAAAGATAAGGGATTACTTACTCACTTTAGGCAATTACAATACATGTTTGAAATGTTACCAGAGTTTCATTCAGTGTGTTTTATTTATTTATTTTTTTGTTAAGAAAAAATACAGAACTTGCAGGTGTTGATTTAACTTACCCATTACAATATGAAAATAAGAAAAATATCCAGAGGAAATGTGTGAAGAAGTAATCCTTTACTTAAATCCTGAATGTTTCCTTCTTCCCTTGACTGTTATTCCCAAGAGCGATTGGCAAAATATTCAAATCCTTGCGCACGTTATCATCCAGGTGGGGAGATCTATGTTAACAGCTTCAAGTGGAACAGACGATAGAGCTTTTTTTTTTTCCTTGATATTCAATCCGGCAAGTCTATGACCGACATTAAAAGAGTTGTGTCTTTATCCGCAGTTCATAAACGGTAACTTGTTTCAGTAGCTTCCCCAGTGGCGTGGTAAAACTCTTGTTGATTGTGGAGAGAGTTGATTGTAGTCCTTCCTGAGGGAAGCTTCTTCACACACTGTGAGCCATGAGTGGGCGTCAGTCTGGGTGGAGCCAGTGTGATGTCAGAACAGGGGCTCTCGGAGTACTTTCCTGATAAATGGACTTCCTGATAAAAGGCTTGTTTTTACTCACCTGTGTGCAAAGGTTGTATGTGCTTGCCCGTGTGTTCACTGACTCATCAGGAACCTTGCCGGGACTTAAATGTTAATAATTAATCATGTTACGATGCAATCGTGACTTGATACACTGTTATGTGAAGAGAATTTGGATGTAATATGCAATGCCTGAACTTTAAATTGTGTCTACAGTTTACAATAAACTGCCAAAAAAAAATAAATAAAAAAAAATATATATATATATATATATATATATATATATATATATATATATATATATATATATATAATAAATAAAAAATAAATGACAACAAAAGTGATGCATTTAAAAACGTATTTAAATATTTAGAAAGAAAGAAAGACTAAATAATGAATCAAAAGAAAACTGTGAAAGAAGCTAATTAATGAACGAAAGAAAGAGTGAAACAAAGGAAGAGAGAAAGTGGAAAAGCAAGAAAGAAAAGAAATGAGCAAACGAAATACCCTAAAGAAACGTTAAAACAGAAAGAACAATCACTTTTAAAAGGCTAAATGAAATAGGCAAAGGAAAGACTGAACAAGCCAAACGAAGAAAGGGCAAAATGTAGAATTAAAAAAGTGGGGAAAAGGATGAACAAAAGAAAGGGTGAAGAAAAAAAAACATATAAACAATCAAAAAAGCAAACGCGACGCCAAACTCATAATAAGTGAATGAATAAAAGAAAGAAAGAGTGAAAGAAATCAAATAAAATAGATGAACAAACAAACAAAACGCTTAAAACAAATGACATATTATTCTAATATGTGTAAGGTTATAGTATGAAATCAGTCAGTTTCCGGGATGGAAAGCATTGCTAGAAAGCCTAAGCAGTGATTCCCACACAGGATTCCTTTTAATGTTCTAATCTGACACAGCAATGCTTATTAGATTACACTGAATCTCAGTGGAACGTTTCTACCCCTGCACGGCTAATGGAACACTAAAAAGCCATATACAAATGATGAAACCCATGAGAAACATCCTATGCATTCTATTAAATTTACCACATAATGTTTACAAATGACACAGAGGTTGGGCTACAAATAATCCTTATCCATCATCATAGGGACTGCGTTATAATATCCTGACTCTGTCACAGTCTATTTTTATAGAGACACTCATTTTCATTTCACGGGTAATTATATAGATGCATTACATTCCATTTGCGCGTGTAGACTAAATATTGACATGACAATCGATAATATCATTTTGACTGATTCAAAATGACTGTATCTAGCATAACCTATTTCACCTCTGAGAGGCTTACATGAATTTCCGACGGCTTGCGGACCCTGTAAATTACGGGAAATTGTATTCAAACTAACTTGAAACGCCCTTAAGAAGACATTAAGCCTATTCTCACAACGCATTTCTCACTTCTGCCTCTTGTCACATGAACAATGTCTTCAGATGAGAAACCAGGGCAAGATACCGCACCGAGAGTTTCAGGCTCCTCTGGAGGAGACATTGTGAACATTAGAGACTGCTTTCTGGGGCATAATTACACTTATATCCACAATGGTCCCTCCGCTGCAGCACCCCCAGAGAAAACCCAGGCACACTGTATCTATGTGGCGCCTTCGCCACTGCAAACCACCACAATGTCAGAGGGGAAGCTGTTTCTATTCATCCTCCGTGCGTGCCGAAAGAGTGGCTAGAGGGCGAACCGCGGGGTGACCGAAGAAAGAGGTTAAGAATGCCTCACCACACCTGTTGCCCTTCCTGCCCCATTTTCTCCGGGGGCTTTTCAACCATCACATGGCAAGATAAAAGAACGACTGAAATAGCCCGCGGGCTACAGCCTGGCCCCGTGAGCCGTTAATTTCGGCGGACGGCCGTTTGAAACGGCTTTAGCTTTTACGATGAAGTCGTTAGCGCAGACGGAGAGCCCACAGCTGTCAATTACTTAATACCAACCAGCGCCCTCCCTGTAATTTAAATCAATTTACTGACACCTTACCCACAATTCCAGATCTCAGATGGGTTACTCTACCAACAGGGCAACACAACAGTGCTTTCTAAGAGAGCTCACATGAGACACAATAGAGCTGGGCAACGGGTGACTGGAAGGGTTCCCAAAGCTTTGCATGTAATGTTAAAAGTTCGGACCGAGTGAAGTGCCAGACGACAAAACAAACCAAGTATTCATGGCGATCCATGAAATGTGCTGAATGATAATTATCTAACCAATTCTCCAAATCGTATTATTTCACATGGGAGACATTTGCCAAAACTCTTCCAAAACTTCATTTTAAAGCAGCGATATATGTATACTTTGTGAAGACAGCGAGGATGGCAAGCTCAGTGAAAAACAAAATAGGCTGAATAAAATGAAAAATCTGCAATATCTGACGCAAGAGAACTGAAAACAACAACTGGCTCGTAAAGTACTAAAATGCATCAACAGAAACAGGCCAGTTTAATTAGAAGTGCATTCTATTTCTGCTAAGAGCATCACACTGCTAGCTTTAGCAAACTCTACGGAAATTAATATAGAGGCGAGCCTGTCATTCGAAGCATTATCTGAGAAACATGATAATATGTTTCATAAAATACTGATAAGTATCAAAATACTTTGCGTATGTGCCACGTATTTTTCCGCATAGCATCCCAATGTGATCTTAGCAACATGCTAACGTCAAACCATACGGATATCAACAGCCACGCAAATGATTTAAGGGCCATATCAAAAGTAAACTACCGAAAAATATCAATAAAAACTTTAATAGTATTTGTTTATTTCATCTCGTGTCTGTGCTATGCATTTTAATTTTAGATCATCACACCGTTTGCTTAGCAACATGCTATATCGTGAGTGTGACGTGGAGCAGTTGTACTTCAAATCAGTAATATATAAAATTACATGATGTTTAGGATTCATTTTTAGTGTGAGGCAGCTCACTAGCGTTTCAATCAGTTGTTGTAAAGCCACGAGGGTGATGAAATACAAAGATCAAAGACAATGTTTTGTAAATGTGCTCACCATAACCGCGTTTACACTCATTACGCCTCGCAACACGAGCATCATCTGTTGCAGGCTGATTGTATATATAGGCATGTTGTACACTGTAAAGTGTAATGTAACAATGCCTAACAAAATTTGCATATGCGTGCCCTATTTGTGCATGCATAATCTGTGTGAATGATGAAATCAAAGGCAATTGCAAGTCCTGTAATTTGCATTTACGTGTACAAGAATATGCGACGTCTGCCAAATTTGAAATGGAAAAGCGAGTTCAATTTGACATTACATTTTTAATGTCCCAACAGGTATGACCCTGCCATACTGAAAAAAAGCAAGAGCAAAGCTTCCATTTTAACTTCCTTATCACCAGACTTCCACTCGGCCAAAACTCAAATGAAAATGCAAGCCAGTTAATTGGTTCTTGAAAGTGGGAATTTTTGGAGTGGGGTGCGGCAATAATGCACAATTTGTATTTTAAAAATACATACATTTGTACAGATCGATCAATAACAAATACATGCAAAAAATGCAAATAAATAATAATTTAGCCTACATTAAATCCATCCAACTATAAAAATCGTTCCTTTTATTAAACACAATTCTCATTAAGAATTACATCATTACTTAAATCATTAGATTATGGAGAAAAGGTATTTCTGCATTTTAAAGACATTTTTAAAGGGAAAGATACTACATTGCGATATACATTGTATACAGTTTCATGTATACATACACTATTTTAAGTATACTTTTTTTACACTATCACTTTATTAACACGTGTTTATCAATCTGATCACATAAAACTAGGTCTAACCTGATTTTTAATGTGAAGAAATCCCCGGCAGGTCGCAGGTCAGAATTACCTTCTTTTATAATTGCATCCCTCCTTCTCAGAGCCTCAGGTGTGTCACTGTAAACAACAGTTGGGAAGCACCTGTGTAAGCGCGCACAGCTGTGAAACAGCCACATACGCACATGCAGCGACTGAATCCACAGAGGTTCAGACTAGTGAGCAGACTAAAACCCACAGTAACAACACACCACCTCCACTCTGTATGCAAAACGCTCCATCAATATTGAACACCGCCACACAGTCCTATTACATCTGAATGTAGATACGGGTTCTTAGGGAAGGTACGGCACTCACTCGCTGGGCGGTTAAAGATAATGGAGCTTCAAGCAGAGTGAAAGGGGCTGACGCACTCAGTGACAAGAGCGGAGAAAAAAACAGCGCACCGGAGATAAGACTCTGTGCTTGGTAAACTGACCTTGTGTGTGTCCAAGTAAAGCACAAAAGGCACACAGAGTTCAGCAAGGCCACGTTCAGTACTTCCAATTCTGTGCACTTGTGATGTGGCATGATTGCGGATTTGAGACTGGTTTAAAAAAGAGAGAGAGAGAAACGGAGAGAGAGAGAGACTCTGCCTTTGGATGTGTAGGTGAACAAAACTAATGCCATATCTTTGGTCCTGGCAAGACTTTACTTTTTGAACCAATTACCTGAGCCGTAGATGTCATGTGACGAATCACTCGCAGTGCCAGGTAAATGATATCGTGATTCTGATTGGCTAAAAACGCCTCAAGAACGAGTACAGTTGCTGAAATGTGAAAAAAGGATTCACAATCGCTTAACAAATAAATATAAATAAAATGCAAAAGAAAAAATTCTAATAAATAAAACTAATGAAATAAAAATAAGATTTTTTAAAATTATTATTATAAAAATTTAATTTAATTGCATTTGTTATTTTTATTATTATATTATTTTATTTTATTACTGAGAATAACTTCTATATATTATTTGTCTCTGCTCACATAAAGCAAAATAATACAAGATGTTACTGTGGGTTTTTCTTGTTATAAACATACAGCGTATGTCAATAAAGATCTAGCAATGCATTGCATTTATGAACATATTTTCAATTGTTATATCCCAGCGATCACAACAGGGCTAGTACTGGGCCTGCTTACAGACTACACAACTGCAGTCAGTCCAAAAAAAGAGAGCAGCACTAGACCACTGTTCTCTGTTGCTATTAAAAATTATAAACAACACACATTCTTTATTACATTAATCCGTACATCTCGCGGGCTGCATTCTCTGAGGGGAGAGGCAGAGCGTGTCGCTGAATGCGGCAGACAAATCATTTTTATCTGGGACCCCGGCGGGTATTGACAAACCAGGGATGCATTTAGATAGCCCAATTAAAATGGGGAAATGAACCGACATCAGGCACTTTGAAAACGCTGCAGCCCTCTCGTCCTCTGACTCTTCAAAGGCCAGACTCACCACGAAGAGCAACGAGGGGAAAGAGAGAGAGAGAGGTGGTGCGGGGGGCATCAAAGGGAAGAAATTCTCCTCCACGGGCGAGCAACTGGAGGCAGAGGCGAACCAAAGAGCAGAAACCCGAGGCGGCTGAGGCAAGGCAGAGCGCGGCTTTCAGACCGACTTCACAGCAGGGCTCTACGCTAACATTTCTTTCTTTTTTTTTTTTTTTCTTCAGAAGAACTTGCGCCTCCGAGTTAAAATTAGGGGCACAGTTGAAGTTCATTTAACTGTAACATTAATGTGCCATTACGGCATATGCATAATCTAGCATAAAAAACTGAAAACAGAATTCAGAAACATAAGATGGATATAGTGATGTAGGGGTGGGCTGCAGCAGTATAACAGTTATTTCTTCTGGAGATTCGACATCTGATAATTTAAACATTAGAATGAAAATAAATATAATGTCACGTCTTCATTTCATATCCGCTTATACATAATGGCACAAAATGGGCTATCTTGAGATGTAATAAAAATGTGAAATTTCACACATTACGCGCATCTCTCTTTAGAGTCGAATACAGTGATGACAGAGGATGGATATCTCTCTCAGGAAAAAAAAAAAACGAAAAAACACACCTCTCAGGACTCACACCGTTCATCTTAATTTGCAGCTTTGATGCTTCAACAAAGCCTGTAATTGGACACATTTATGTAACGCCATGCATTGGTGAGCTATATGCATTAGATATTGTTCGGATATAATCAGGTATTTTTTTGAAATGCATGTAATTAGCGGATAAATATTCTTGGTATATAACTCCCAAGTGGTTTGAGAATATGCTTTGTTTTTTATTCTGGACTGTGCGACTCCATCTTCCTTCAGCCAGCATTTAGATTAAAAGGCTTACCCCTCAAAAAAAAAAAAAAAAAAAAAAAAAAAAAACACAGTTCTGTTTACTGGGCAGAGTTTTTCTTTTTGGGTAAAATATCCATTTAATTGAATGAGCAGCCAATTTAGACACTAAGTGCTCTTCTGCGAGAATCCCAGTCCGGCGGGTCAATAGGTCTCGGATGAATCGGGACGGCTTCTCATGAATAGGCTGTTCCGGGCCTGAAGAGGGACACTGCGTTCTTACTGAGAGTCTCTCCATTCTCTCTCTGCTCTGATTCTCCTAAACAATGCAACACTGCAAACCCTATGGAGCAACAGGCACTTGTTACTTTCTATTACTGTCAAATTCAATATAGTCAGCACTGTCTTTTAGTTTCTCCAAAAGAAGAACAAATTACCAGGTTCTTCCTGATATGATCTGAAACTTATGTCGATCTTCAGTATAACTGCCCAAAGCTGTTGGTTAATGCTGAAAATACTGGGACTCCACTACCTAGCCACTGTTCTCGCTTTATCGGTTACTGCCGTGTAGTTTTTTCAATTTCTCCAGTTACTGTATTGACAACACGTGTAGTCTAGATGTCGAAGAGTTTGTTCCAATACTTCTTTTAGAGCTATCTTAAGTAAAGTTTCTTCTCTTAAAGCTACAACACCCAAACTGGGAAAAGATTTTTGAATAACTTAAATCACAATATGGTTGTTCAAGGAGGTACTTGACTCGGTCTCACCTAGTGTACTCCTTACCATAATACCCATTCACAAAAGCTCCATTTCAGCCTGCCTTAAACAAGTTGCAGTTGAGTCACTGTTTAAAAAATACAAACCTTGACTCAATTGATTCCAACAACTGTAGACCTATTTAAAAATTGCCAAAAAAAAAGTTCTGGAGGATGTTGTGCTGAAATATCCTTATTTACTTTACAATAATATTTTGATCCCTTCTAATTTAGAGCAAAATATAGCACAGAGTCTGCTTTTTAAAAGTAGCTAATTATTTTCTGCTATTTGTGGATTCTGATAATTGAGACATACTTGAATTGCAGGACTTGCGATGATCAGTGAATTCTCCTAAATACATGAAAACTTGAGGTTGGCTTCCATGGCTCTGCAGTAAACTTTTTTTTTTTGTCTTTACATGATCTAACAGGATGTTGTTGTTTTTTTTTGGAGCACTCATATTACCTACAGTGCCCATCTCCTATGGTGTGCCTCAAGACTGGGTCCAACCTTTTTTCATGACATTTCTTAGGTCTCCTATTATGTTTTTGCAGATGATACTCAACCTCATCTCACTTTAAAATCAGATATGAACTCTCTGTCTCCCCTGTTAGCACGTTTAAGCGATATTAAAAGTTGGACTGATGAAAACTTTCCGCAGCTACATGAGAATAAGAATGTTAAACTATTTGGCCCTTCACAATTTTCAGGCAGGTTTTGCTGTAACCTTGGCCCACGTTCAAGCAGTTCAGGTAGCTGCAAAACATTAAATATTTTCTTACTTTTGATGACATGGAGACCTTTGTTCATGCATTTATTTCTATTATAGGCTACATTACAGCAAAGCGTTGTATGCCAAAAGTAATCGGTTTTCTCTCTCACGCTTACGAGTGGTTTATAAAGCTGCAGCTCAATGTTGGCTCTGACAAAAAACAAAAAGAGAACACATATTGACTGTGCTAGCCTTCGCTGGTTACATGTAAAGTAAATAACTGATAGATTGAAGAGATGGTTTTTAAGCCTTTGCATTGACTTACTCTATATATAACAAGTTAATTGTTGACCATATTCATGCATTTACATTTATTAAAACAAGAAAACCACTGAGGAGATGGAAGGACGTGAAGCAGATCAGGCTCATTAGCACAGCTCTGAGCTTGTTCTGTCAGTTTGGAGAAAATCAAAGATCAAGACTTCAAATGTAACACTTTAAAGAGCTGCTCTGCTAAGTGTCGGTGCCATGAAAAAGGTAAAAAAGAATCTTACAGACTTTTTCAAAAACCAAAACAGAAGACCTCACAGTCAAGCAGGTAATATTACACTGTGTTGCACAGTCAGAAGTGTCGTCTTCTTTTAACCACACAATAATGGATATGTTCACCCCAGAGGGAGACAACACTCACAGTCAGTGACCTGAACAGAACAAGATAAGCATCAGAAATTGTTATCTAATGACGCAAATGACATTTTACTGACGACCAAAAAATAAAATCTGTTGATGTGTGTTGAGTTCAACTAAAGTATTCTACATCAATCTTTCAATCTATGCTCTTTACCGCCCTGTACGTGTCTGATGGACATTTCTCGCATTTCTCTTCTATTTCTCGCTTAAAAAAAATCTTCAAGTCTCTTATGTTTTACACCTCGAAATGTCATCATGAATCATATCACAAAAACAATATGCATCTAAAGCAACATTTTTATCCCATGTGTTGGAATACTAAGCAGCATGACTTTTTTCAACACTGCTAAAAAAAAGTTTCTTAAAAACCAAAGTAATTTTTTTTTTTCTAAAGGATCATGCGATACTGTAGAAAGTGTGCTGAAAGGAATACATTACACTTCGAAATACTTTAAACGACTTTAAATGGTAATAATAATTGATCGTTTTTACAGTATTTATGATCAAATAAATGCAGTCTTAGTAAGTTAATTCAGAAAATACATTTATATGTGCAGTATTCCTGCAATATTTTTTAATTCACAATAATTAATAAACAAAAACATAAAAAGTCAACTTTAATAAAAACTGTCATTTGTCTTTAACTGTTACTGAACTAGAATCAGTGCCAAATAGCAAATAAACGAAAACAACACGACCGCTGTTGTGCAAAAGGAAATCAACTTTAGTCATTTTCCCATCTCTGTCGCTCTTGCACGTACACGCTCAGACACACACAAATGAGAGAGCTGCCAAATGAGTGAGTAATCCATCATGGCTGCCATTTACCAGCCCTTCTTTTTAACAAAGCCTTGACGGATGGGAGGAGATAAGGGTCTGTGTGTGTTAGTGGGACTGTGAGCACAGTTCTTTCAGGCAGACACACACACCTGCACAAGTAGCAGTGGAAGCTGTGAAAGTCACGTTCACTCATCAGTCTTCTGATGCCCTGTGAACGGTGGGGGGTGTGAACTCATGCATAACCTATTCATACCCCTTCTCCTTTCCAACATCCCCCCAAGGTCTCCCTCTCAAAGCAGCACAAACACGCAGACAGTGTGCGTGCGTGCGTGTGTGTGGGAGAGAGAGAGAGAGATAAAGACAGAGTACGTGAGCTGACCACCGCTCAACTCAACTGAGCACTGAAGAACCAGTGCAAACCTGTAAAAACAACCAAAGTACATTAAGGTGAGTCAGGTCACTCAGCCGCCATCTTGGTTTCCTAGGAAGCGGTTTTACTATGTAGTCAACAGGCTTGCTGTGTAATACCGATGTTAAGCCACGACACCGGTTAAAATCACTTGCCCACCGTGACGCTGCCCTAAGTCTTTTTCATTTTTTATAATAATAATAATATTATTTAGTTTGGTGAGAGAACAGACAAGTAAAGGTGTACTCGCACTCACTCACCGTGCCCAAGCGCATTCGACCAGCAAAGCGTGGTTCGTTTGACTAGTGCGAGCGCACCAAACCGTACCCAGGCGCAGTTAGTTTAGCTGTCCCCGGCCACGCTTGAAAGAGGTGGGCCAGAGCACGGTTCAGTTGGGCTCAGCACGATTGCTTGAACATTTTCGAGCCACAAAGGTGATAGTTCGTCAATACGCTTTGTGGTGGGCTACGAACCACCACAAACCAAACCACTCAAAATAATAATTGATGGATGGTTTTGTATACCTATTTAAACTTATATTAGCATATAGCATGGTGTATTTTAATTCATTTTGATAATAAACGTTCTACGTTGTATTTAACGTGTTGCCGGTGTTTTCTTTGTTGGCGAAAATGTCAGTGGATTTTCGTTATATTTTTTTTTTTTATTTAAAATTACTTTTCGTTTGTTATCGTCTCGTTTTCCTCTATTAAAAATCTGTTGTTGATGAAAATTATGATGAAAATGATTTGTCAAGGACAGATTTTTCACAGAAGGAAACCAGACGGTAATGAACTAAAACGAATTTTAAATAACAAGGACTACAACGAAAATCTACTGACATTTTCATCAACTAATAAAAACGAGACGAAAATGTTAGGGAGGGACGATTTGGGATATCTGCTGCATGGTTCGAAGGTTAGATGCGTAACTTACATTCCAATATATCACAGCAGCAAATCTATCACGTCTCATAAAACCTGAAAAATCTCACTATGTGGGAGTAAGAAAAGAGCAGGCGTATGGATAAATTTGATGATGCAAGAGAGAACTCAATTTAGTTCGGTTTCTGAGCGCAGACGCTGAAGCATGTACACACAGAGATAGCGCATCTCGCATAGCGAGTGAGTAGTCTTGAGCGGAGAATTGATGTTGGAGAACTGACACACAAAATTATGTTGAATTGTACCATTCATGTAAATAGAGTGTATTTCGTCTTATGTGAAGGCTATTTAAAAGCGTGGGATAGGGAAGGAAAACTCAAATTAATAGAAAACAACTGCTTGTTGCCAAATTGCCGCAAATGTAAAAGTGAAGTAAAACACGCATAGCGCTAATAGGCTATTTAAAACAGAAGCAAGGAAAAGATGGAAAACTCAAAAGACCCCCACGTCACACGTCAATTAAGTAGGTAGGAGGTAACAGGTGTATGTGTGTGTGTTAAAGTGACTTCCTTTCTTGTCTTGTACTGAAATATGAGTGTTATGAATCTTCATTATTCTTAAGACTCCCATTAAAACTATGTATCCTGCATTGCCATTACTCTTTCCACAGGGGGCGATGTTCAGATCTGGAACAGGTGTGTTCAGTTTAGAGATGTCTAACTTCAAGCAAAGATGGGTTTGAACTCTAAAATCACAGCCAAGTTTGTTGATTCACATATTTGTCCACCATCTTAATGCCCCCATCTGCAACTGATGAAGCGGGAATATGATGGAAAAGACAAACAGAAGCGGCACAAAAACAGACAAGCACATAAAGCATGTCGTTTGAAATGGAGGAAACGGAACAAGTCTGGCTGTTGGACATTATTTGCTCAGTCATGCCACAGGCTGTACGGTACAGCAACACCATCACTTCTGTAGAGTAGCTGCTATTAGAAATTCATGAACGTCTCCTTCAGACTGATATAGCCTCTGGTGACTGAGGTAAAATACAGAGCAGCACAATAAAGTTTTTTTTTTTTTGTTTTTCTGAATACTGACACTTCAGTTTCACAATGTCGTTAGAGCATACAGCGTGTTATAAATATGAGGACTTTAGGTCGCATTGCACATTTGATGTAGTAACTGCTGAGCTCCAGAAATGAGCAATATGCCATTAAAATTAAATTGTTTTGTTAAACTGTTTGCTAATGTACTTTGTTACTATTCTCCCTGTAATTATTTAGCCTTGCACATAATTGTGGTCACTATGGACACTGAAATCTGTATTGAAACAGTGTTTCAATATTTATAAATACAAAAAGCGTTTTATGCGTGTACGCTACAATCCAATCTGATCTCCAGATGTACTTAAAAAAGCTGCTAATAAACGGAACTGAATGAATGGAGTTAGAAGTGAATGCATGTCATTTCTGCAGAAAAAAGCAGTAAAAAGCACATTTTGGCTATTTAATGTATGCAATGGTAAAAAGAAATTGCCAAAATAAATGGGAAAAAATGCAAAAAACCTTTAGTGCATCATTGAAACAGAGCTCAATTTGTGTATTTTAACCTGAAAAAACTGCAGACAGGCCTAACATCTCATTCCTAACACCAAGCCATGAACTCACCTTAACAACAATGCATTTTTCCTTCATCAGAGGAACGCAAAGTTCTGGACAGCAGGAGACTGTGTCCATTCTCTCTAACGTTGAGGGATTAACAAAGCCAAATGCAGCTGCCTTCTTCTGTCCACTCTCCCCCTCCCAACAAAGTAACATATACCATCTAGCCTGTCCTGAGAGGGTATGGCAGATGGATGAAATAGCACACATGCCGCTGAGTCCCACTTTGACCCAATGGTCAAAAAAAAAAAGGTTTTTTTTCCTAACAAGGATTTCTAAGGTAGTCATCTGCGCTGATACTAATCACACTTATTTCAGAAGAAAAGCCTCCACTGTACCTTTCCTCCATCCCTGCTGTTGATCCATGTGGCTCTGCAATAGCTGATCCCATCAGACAGGCTGGGTGAAATGGGAGACGAACCGTAATGCAATTTACCCTGTGTCTCCCTACGCGCCTCTGCCGCCGCGCCACTCAGAAGGGCCTTCCCACTAGGAAAACGCTCAGATCAATTCACATCTTAGTAATGAGTTTTGCCATGCTGGTTATATCAGCTATAATATTAGAACAGTGGCCCCATGAACAAATCCAGCATTTCAAAGCCCTTCAGTCAACTGAACTGCTATCACAAATGACCACAGAACTGAGCTGCACCTAGACAATGATATTAATGAAGACCTCTTGAAACCAAAATTGGATTTTTGTGGCTTTTAGTCCATGTCTATTCAATTTGAGGGCATCTCTATGCTAATAAAAGGGTTCCAAACCTTTTAAAAGTCAAAGGACTTTCCAAATATGAAGTCGCTTTATTCAGCAAGAATGCAATGAACTGATCAGAGGTGACAGTAAAGACATTTATTCGGTTACAAAAGAATGAATGAATAAATGAGGTTATTTTAAACTTTCTGGAATCCTGAAAAACTATATCGTGCTTTCCCAAAAACATTAGGCAGAACTAATGTTTTTCACTCAAATTAGTATAATAGGTGATTTTTGAAGGATTATTTAAGGTTGGGTGATTTTTATTTGTGATTTTATAAATTCTCTCAAGTGGAATTATTTCCACAATTTTATTTTATTTTATTTTTTTAAATATTAGAAAACATTACACGCGTGAGTCTGCTCTATGAAGGGCCGTAACACTGTTTAGGCTAATAAGCTTTTCATACAGAATGCGTCTTTGCAATGAAAAACAAAAGACATAAGCAGGGGAGCAATCGTTGTAGGCTGAAAGTTTCTTCACATCTCGACAGCACTCACTAAGTAGTGTAAATGTATTTCCATGCATTTCTATTGTTTGTGGAAGGTGAAAAAATGCATTAAAGAAATAGTACAATAGTACAGCAGGGTAATACCACGGGAAGTCCCTGAGAAGTACAGAACAGAAGTCCTGTGTAAATACCATGATGCTTGAATGTTTATTTATTCAGTATTGTGACATTTACCATCTGACAATCTGACGGCACTAGTTGTAACATTGGCAAGAAACTGCTGCATCAGAATTATCTTTAGGCAACAGTGTGTGCTTTAGGCAACAAAGCCAAATAAAGTCTCCTATCAAAGTTGTACATGTTAATGTTGTAAATGGCAAATAGAACTTGGCACTTCCGCGTGGTACACGGTCAGCCAACACTGATATTTAATTGGCAAAAGCTTGGAATTTATGTAACGCACCTGCGGTCTCTTGGCCAACGGCCACAACAGGATTCCCAACAGCTCAGCTTCTCACAAAACTGGGATTAAAAAACGGAGAGCTGGCGAGTTGGATACCACGCATTTCCCATCTGGTCCTGAACTGGACAATAGAGACATTCATGTGGTAAAGGGATAAGTCTGGGAACTGGACCAGAGTAGACTGTAACACACCGCCTCACGATTGAGAGGACTGCTGACTCCCTCCATTTTAAGGACCCGGGGTTCTTTCACCTTGAGGCTGTAAGGGTCTAAGCAATTTACTTCCTTAACTGAGAGCTTCAGGGCAGCTCAGCAGGAAACTCAAAGCCCCACGAAGGAAAGTCATTACCATTTTCCTGAATTATCATCTTACTTAAGAGTATGAGGATAGGATTGTTGCACTGAATGAATCCTAAATGTGTCTGGCTGCGAAAACTTATTAGATGGAAATCCTGATGATGGTGTGTGATGGCCTTCAAGAGTCAGATTTGTCTTAATTAGAAATTACGAGCATGTGAATGATCAAGCAATGTCCTATTAACAGGTGGGAAATTAGATTTTCTTCGTTTATTTCATTTATGCAAATGAGCAAATTAGGTTCCTGTTTATTTGTTTTTTGGTTTGACTATTTGCGCATTTTGCTTCTGACCTGAATATGTGAAAAGTTACCAGTGCGTGACTTTCGAAATTCAGAACCTCCCAGGGGTATTCAAAAGCAGCAACGGTTTTGGCAACAAAGTGGAACAAGGTGTCACATGAGGCAGTTTTTCCGAACTCTTCAAGTCAAATCTTCCCGAAACTCACTTTGAGATTTTACCTCACCGACCTCGGCTGTCTGCCATCATAGACTCGGGAGCGGCGTACAGTTCTGTCACAAGGCAAGAGATTGCGAGACAAGCAGCTCAGCTCACACCGCTGAATCTGTGAGATGTTGGTGCGCTGCGAACGATCCCCGTTCCCTACAGGGTCGCTGAACTTTGGCCTTGTGTGCATCGCGACTGATGTAAAGTCAACACAGATGTCAAGGTCCACAGAGAAGAGAAAAACAACACAGGTCTTTGGAGCTAAACATATGTACTTTTTTTAAAGCAAACTCTGGATCATGGCAAAACAACGTGGGTCAACATGATGAAAGAACCCAAGAAATCTGATTTTGTGCACAAAAAGCAAAATTTCCTCTGCTGGCTTCAGAGCTAGCAACCACTCCACATAACGCATAACCATCCTGACAAGCTGTCATTGAGAAAGCACTTACCAACTAGTTTTGCCCTATTCCTTCTGCAAGTATACCTAAAGATTGTGGCTGATTTTTGAGTGATGGAACAACATCGAGCCTCACAATTATGCGCAGTCTGTAACAGCCATACATCAAGCATCTGACTGCAACGAGAGCTGTTAGTTATAGTGTCTGACCTCATATACACATTTAGACAGGCTTATATCTGGAAAAATTGGATAGTACAAGAACACACAATTTTAGGTCTGTGCCTGTTTTTTTTGTTTAATAGGCAGTCAGTCAACTGTATGGACGGAATTCAATTACGGGTATAAACCAAATGAATCAAACATTCCTGTGCCTGTATCTAGGATATAAGTGCAATGCACACAAATGTCAAATGGATCCAATGAGTGTGATTATGACAAAGAAAATAAAAACAAATAGATTTTTTTGCATTTTGCATGTTGGATTCATATGGTTTTGAAAAAAAAAACCTTTCTAAAAATGTCAAAAGGGTTTTAATATACACATCCTTTCAAAGCTGTGGGAAATAGTTCTTGTTATTATCAATGTTGAACATTATGCTAAATATTTTTAGTATAAACTAGGGCTGGGTGATATATTTATTGATATATTTATGCACATCTAGTCAGTAAAGCAGGTTTCTTTATTAGCAGTACATCTCCATCACCTGTTTTCAAAAGGAACCAGCGGCAGTTAATACACAGAGCCATAGATCACCAACAAGCTACGCAATATTGCGTTAAGTATAATAAATAAATAAATAAATCGCCTGTGAAACTGAATGTGATATTGTGTAGCTTGTCAGTGGTCTATGGTTCTGTGTATTAAGTGTTGCTCCTTTTAAAAACAGGTAATGGAGATTTACCCCGACTTTACTGACAAAATATTTCGCATTAATATATCGACGAATATATCGACTAACCCTAGTGGAAACCATAATAGATTTTTTCAGGATTGTTTCAATAAATTCCATAGTACTATTCCATAGTAAAGACTTCCATTTAAAACATAGCTTTTATCCCCCTGGACCATTTTTAGCACCGCAGAGACATCAAAATTAATAAATTACATTAAATCAGATATTAAAAACACACACCACAGAACAAGTGTTTTAAGTCATTATATACATGAATTGCATTTTTTATTAATTTCTGAATAAAAGAATGAGTGCCATGCTATTGACCCAATTATCTAATGACGAAAGAATTAGGAGAGAAAGTATTAGAGGAGTTATTAGAAAGGAATGTAACCTAACCTCTGACTAGCCAAATCCAGACAAGTTTCCACGGCCATCTGCAGACAGATGGCACTGTTCCGAGGGTCCAAAGTGTTGAAAAAAGGACCACCTGTGCATAGGACGAGTGACGACCTGGCTGGCACCGTCATTTGTTACGTTTGGACTCCCATTACATCATCAGCTTAGATAGCTGGGAAATCCATCTCCTGGTGTCAGATTCCCTCACCACAAGAAGGTCACAGCCGAAACAGGAAGTCCCCGGCTGGAGTGTGCCAGCGTTCCACTTCTGCAAAGAGCTGATCTGAGTTAGCAGGGACCTTGGATCTCACTGTACGAGTTACTTTCTCAAAGTGATGGAGATGAGGCTTTCTCCTTGAGGCCTATCCATTTGCATTTAGCACTGTACATTAATTATACGGCCTGACGCAAACAGGATACATTCAAGGATGGGGACTTATATCACCTTGTGACAAAGTGCTTACCATGAAAAATACAAATGAGAACTGACAAGCCCTGTGATAGTTCATACATCCTCATGAATAAACTCCATTACGGCCCCAACATAGACACAAGAGCATAATTCATCTGCAGACCAGTCTTAATACAAATACAAAAGTTGGTGCTAAGCTAAATACAGCGGGTATCATAAATATCCCAACACGAGACACATTCTAATGAATGAGAAATGAGCATTTTAGAGATTTGTTAGAGCGTCACGCTTGCAGTCTGCTCCAAGTAAAATACAAAGCACACATTTGTGTCTTCTTGTGTGTTTCTCTTGGGAAATAATTCATGCTAAGCTAAGGCTATGCCGTAGTTGTTGCACATAAGATATAACAGACGCTACAGTGTTCTTAGTTTCAGGAGAGAGATCTAAACGTCTTACAGTCAACAAAACATAGCTTGTTCCCCTATTTCTAAAACAGGAAGCTATCAGATCCTTCTGGCACATTCCCATTATTCTTCACATAACTACTACAGTACATATACATAGTTAGTTCAGCATTGACTGACAGAGATGATTCAGGCATCGCCTAGTGGTGGGAATCAGCAGATAACTGATAATGTACAGTAATTATATCAATAGCATGGTCATAATACAATACAATTATGATTTTGTTTAGTGTGTTAGTGAAAACATTACACTATGGGACTCAGTAATAACTGGGTGTGGATTACATAATGCTACAATATGTTACTTCTCAGACAGAAAAATGTACGTTAAATAATTGGTGAGGTTAAATAAGTTTCAACGTTTTCAATCTTTAGCAGCTTCTGTTTTTCTTACTTTATAAAGAGGGGAAAAAAAGGCTAAACACCTAAATAGCTTCACTGAGGTTTTTTTTTTACATGACAATATCTAGAATACAGGATGACAAATTAACTATAACAAAATTGTGGAGATTAAACGAACACCTAATTGTTTATAACCAGTCGAAAACCTATTTATAGATCTGGCTCGACAGAAATTAAAAATAAAATTAAATTTCTGCCAAAAAAACTGCTGATCACTAGTCAAAATAAAGGCCAAAAGACAATGAACACTATTTATGAGATATTATCAGAAGAAATAAGTAAGTGCACGTGATTCATAACATTGTTCGTAAGTCCTGAATGCAATAATGTATCTAAAAATATAATTCTGTATATGTTTTGCTACCAATATTTTAACCGTTAAGAAAAAGCACACATTTTTACACCACACAAACATTTTGTGTACCATTTTAGTTTGCTTGAAATTGACTTGATTAACCTATAACTTAATAAACCACGTTTACATTGAATTCATCAAATTACAAAAAAATTATTTTTGCTTGATGTTACTAACAGAACAATCACCTGCTAAAAGTGTTTCATACCAGTGGTGACCTGCTCTGTTTTGTCTCTCTGCAAGCTGTCAGATCGATCATATAGTTTTTTTTGTTTTTTGTTGACGTGAACATTGAAGTATGTTCTGCTTGTGACAATTAATCCCAATAAGGATTCAAGTACTGAATCCTGCTGAGCACAGGAACATCAGAGAACTTGCAGAGAACTTCTCTCTGCCTTCAGGTGTTTCCGATGTTCTTGCAAGGTCATGCCTTCAACTAGGATCAAAATACATTTTTAATATTCCCATGGTTGCTTCGATCAGGGAGCAGGGCCGAGCCCTTCTCATTGCATATGCTAAAACAGTTAACATCTTTTAATTAAATCAAGCAACCGCTTTGCTTGCTCTAAACCAGAGCTTAAGGAAACAATGATCTCTCCAGCTGCGAGATGGTGATGCCGGTAAATGCTGAGACAAACACATTTGATGGATTATATTATGGGATGTAAAGAGATACACACAACATTTCCTCCCGTTTATGAGGAGAGATCAAAGCAGAACCGTGGGCCGCGAGAGCATGAGGAACAATGTCAATTCAGCAGAGCTCAAACAGGCTGAGACCCGACTAGAAGCACGTGCCCTAAGGACATTCCTTTTATCTGCCAGTCAAACAGCACGGTCAAACGCGGTCACAAGAGTGCAGGCACTCTTTAGATATAACATATTATAGGTCTAGTTCTGAATGAAGGCATCTGCGTATTCCAGTTGACCTACATGCCAAACCGCTTCGGCAATCTTGATGAAACAACAAAGCAGCAATAGTCTGACAAAGAACCGCGAGGGATCTGAGTCACCTTTAGGAAAATGTGGGGGACTGAAAGTGTGAGCTGAGTGTGTAATGTCTTGAAGGCCCCCAAAAACGGATGAAATAGCTAGAATAGAAAATGTGCATGCGTTTTTTCCAGATCAAAATGCTCGTTACAGATGAGAAAATGCAGAAAAATCAAACATTTTGATTTGTTTTTATTAACTTTTTAATTTTTAGTTTTAGAGGCAATGAAGTGTAAATGCGATTAACAACATTAGGTTGTATTTATATTTCAGTGTGTAAAAAAGCTGCGGTTGAAAATAATTATAGAAAAATATAATAATATTTAGTCTGTGTCTGTAAAGTTTCAGCTCAAAATCTCCCACAGATCAATATTTATGTAATTTTGAAAATGTCTATTTTAAGTGAAAGCAGAAAGTTTCGTGCTTTAATTGCAAATGAACTGATACTCCTGGCCACTTTTCAAGAATACATATACAGCTCGTACACGTTTATAGCATATTCATGCTTTTAAACAATATTAGTTTAAACTACTGATATGTAATGGTTTTCTGAGTGCACACATCTAAAGGAGATGAACAGAAAGTGGCTGTCAAAGGCATGCGAGTGCTAAACTTATTTCTCATTCACATACACAGACAAGATACAAAAACAGTATGTCTGTGAAGGTAAACAGCTGGGAAATCATTTAAACGCTTACATTAGATCTGTGTGGCAGAATCAATACAAGTTACAATAAACAAATATTCTCTTTTCTCTTCTAAGGCCCAGCTACCCTGTTTTGCTCAAACTTTCGCCATGACATTTGAACTGGTACAAAACTGATTAAGGAGTAGTGAAGTTAATATTATAATGAGATCCCTTTGCTGCGTCACTAGGGGAAAGAGATTAGACGCGCTCATTTTATTCAGAGCCTTGCAGGAAAACGCCTACTAAAACAAAGTTAATGGGTAGGAATGGGAATCTTTCAAACAAATTAGATAACGATACCTTGAGTTCAATACTGGTTTCTGAATGATACTTTTTACCCCACTTTATGAAATCAGTTTTAACAAGATTACATTCTCCAAAAAACATGCTTGTTGACATTTATTCAGACTCAAAGTCTCATCTCCTGAGCCACTGCACAAAAGGAACAAAATATACAAAAAAAAACATGCAAAAACCAGGCATTCGGAAATTCTTACAAACACTGCATGGTGGTTTGAAATAAGCTTTGATTAAATGCAGAATATAAATCTCATGTAGCATAATGTGCATGAATGGTCACGTAACATGCGTTTTTGGTTGTGTAGTAGTCTATTGACGAAGACCTTTTCTGAAAAGCAGTGGAAATGCCAGTATGCCAGTACTTTCACACTACCGCCTCACATGTGACCCACATCTCTGTAACCGGCGTAAACTAGTTGTGTTCTATGAGAAGCCAAACAAGTCTTTAATACCGCGCTGTTTCGTCTCAGAGTGTTCAACTTAATGTGCATTCCCACAAGAGCTATTAGAGAGCAGACTGCTCTGTACATATTCGGAACGCTCTCATGGATGTCAGTCTGCGTTGCACCATTTCCAGTCAAACAGTGTTAGGTGTGAGGGAGGGGTTAAGATTAGGTGTGCAATTTCAACAAGGGGAGTAATAATTTGGCAGGGATTAAAAAAAAAATGGACAATTCGATTGGTAGCTAAAAAGTATCAGCACTATCACTGTGATGATCTTTTTCACGTTTCCTTGGTTTGTAGGTGCACCGCATTGTTTAGCACTTAAAACCTGGAAAATGAAGATTTTCATGATCAACTTTAATATATTTAATATACAGCCATTACCTCCTTCCTTTAATGTCATCACGTCCCTCTTATTTTTTGTTTATCATGTGCAAAATAATAGAAAGTGGCGATTTGGGTGCAACCAAATTCACTCAACAACATTGTAACAAAACCTTAACCCGAAGGAGAAATCGCCATGAAACGTGACCATTTAGTTGTGGTGTGGAAGCCTGTCTGTCGTGGGATGGTGCTTGACGTGAATACCTGCTGACTGACAGGCTGACAGTGCTGGTGGCAAGAGACAGGCAGACCTGCTGAGGAGGCCCTTTCACGCTAACACAGGGGCTATTGAGTCCCCACACACAGTGCGGCCCTCTAAACACAATCCCCTTGCCTTGAGTGTGTAATAACTTTAGTAAGCACAGGGAAAAGTGTTGAGGCTGCGGTTAAATTGGTCAGAGGCAAGATCCCCAGGCTGTTGGGTGACGGCAGTGGTATGGCCAAACTGTGGAACAGCTAAACACTTGATATGCTGTATAAACCACTTAATGTGTCCACATCGAGATGGGAATGCGTGACGCTAAGCTGGAGAAAACTATAGCCTGATACGGAGTCGATTTTGGACATGAGAGGACTTGTTACTGTTGCGCATCGAATCAATCGGCCTTGGCTAGATAATGTGAAGAGGTGCAACAATGCAGCATCTGCTGAATTCAGCAAGAGTTATTTCCTCAAACGGGATGTTGAGACACATGAGAGCCGCTTCTCACGCACCGTTGCACACAGGAGGTGGAGTTTTCCATGTTTCTCACGGGTGAGCTGGAAAGAGTCTGCTGTCATCCAAAACTGCAAAAAATGAGCCAACACTGCCTCAGCGCTGATAAAGCACTTGCCTGCCTTGCCATGCAAAAAAACAACTGCATGCCACTGCATTTATAACTAAATTTGTACATTATTTCACGCAGAATATGTGAATGTTCTTGCCAATCATGCAAAACATTCTGACACAATACTGTGTTGCGGGTGCTTGCCAAAGCGTCGATCATGTGGTTGCCAGGGTCATCATCGGGGAGAAGAAACCAGAAATGTATACAGTCTCAAGCCCTGCGATGACAGGGGGCCCATTTACAAATTCATTCTGCTGAATATAAAGGCCCCTGGGTGATTTTAGTTGGTTTCTAGGGTGGTTACTAGGGCTACGTAGTTGCTTTCTGGTTCAAAAAATTTCACCAAGTAAATCAAGTCTCTCAAGGAATTTTTTTAAAAGGAATATTCCACAGCATGACAGTGAATGAGACCAATCAATGAACGTCGGTTTCAACATTATATCCCCAAGATATAAACAACAACTTTGTTAGTGATTTCAGCGTGAAAAATTTTCTAACAACTTCTATGTAAAGATATATTCAATTTGATAACTTTGTTGCCATAAAACATAACACCTAAAACAACCCTAAAAATGACAGTAACTGTACAGTTACTGTTATAGTGCTGTGTGGATACTAGTTTTAACAGAGCAGCTAGAGACATAGTTCACTCAAAATAGATTTGGAAGTACATCAGGAAGAGAAAATGATGGTAGAATTTAAATTTAAACTATTCCTTTAATAGTACTTGTAAATTTCACATTTGCGTTTTTACAATTTTTTAAAAACCCTGAATTGTAAGAGAACATGAATTGTAAGAGACTCCCCAAATGGTACTGGTACAGAGATAAAAACTGGTAAGTGGTACTTGGCATTAAAGCACAACTATGGTTCTATTAAACCAGTAATATTACTTTAATCGTCTGTCTGGCGAAAACAGGTTAACCTGTTCAAACAATGCTGAGCATGAGAAATAGTAGTGATGATTACCTTGTAGATGAAATAAAGAGATCTCTAACTGGCAAAAAGACACACATGTGGCCTGTAAATCCTCCAAAATAGCAGCCATTTTTGTCAAAAACCACAAGGACGCAAGAACTAGTTGGCTTGGCCTAAGTGTGCACTGCAGTTTGGTTAACATTATGAACAGTGGCACTTGTCTCCACACTGGTAATCATGGTTAAGGCAAGCTCTTTTATAGACACTGCTGTCATTGCTTTAATGCCTCCTGCTCTCTTTTGAGACTTTCAATCCCTCAGTCTAGACGCTCAGCTGGTCCCACACCAAACCCTACACACCAATGACACAGACACTGGCTCTATTTTCAGCACGAGGAATGAAGATGAATGGAGGCCCAGAAAACCACAACATCAGCCCAGACCCCTACAAACACTGATTCGGAGAAAAACATCCATATACCACTTTACTTTATGGCTCTATATTGTCGATAATGACAAGTCTGGATCTGGAACCTGCTATATACCGATAAACCCACTCTAAGGCGTTAAAAATAAACTGAAATAAATCTGAAAAGCTTTTCAGATGCACTCTCTGGACGAGAGCAGCTAGTATGTTGATGCTGGTCATAGAGCAAGAACAATACCTTGCATTGCCTGAAGGATACTCTCAGCGAAAGAGGGGCCCTTACTCTTCTCAGGCTTTTTGAAGACCACATCACAATGAGCTGAGTCCAAAGCTTTTTGTTGAGCTTAAGGGGGGAGGAGAAGAGTGCTGGACTCTTTTTTATTTTTCCTCGGGGTGATGGGAATGCTTGTTTATTGCAGGTTTTTCAGACCTCTTTCTAACTATATCACAGGCTTCCTATCCACCGACAACATTGCTTCTATCCTAATTCATGCAATATGAGGTCCATCCACACTGCAAAACTGCCAAGCATACTACCTGGCAACACTTATCAATGCATCACCTAATGTTAACTTCTTTTAAACAAATGGAGAAGGACTAAATTAATAAATTTAGATTGGAATTGGAATACTAGTCTCTAGTTTACATTATGGACAGTTTATCACTATGTTAACATTACAGTAGTGTCTCATTTTACACCGGTTACTTCTTGTGAACTGGAATGTGTGCAATGGACTGTGGGGGATTGGAGGATATTTGGCATATCCTTTAAAATGCAACCAATGTGAAACCAAGGCTGCCAGGATCCTTAAAATTGAGATGGTCTTACTGGAATAGAGAAGCATCAAGTGATCGAAGACTTTGATCCCTCCAAGAGCTGAATTGGACACCCATTGTACTTACAACATTATATTAAAGAGTGGACTCAAGCAGGACCACAGTGGCTTCAAGTTTCATTTTAGAATGGAAGAATCTATGATTTAGGTAATCCTATGCATAGCAATACATAAGCTGAGGAAGTACATTTGCTTTTCCTCTACACAAGATGGTGATTTGATTTGCATTTCATTATTTTCAAAGCACTGCTGCTCTTCAGAACAAAGGGAGATTCATTCCTGCTGCTTGAACACTCAAAGTGGACCGAGGCTGGACAGAAATGGTAGGTCTTGTCTATCTGGCCAGCTCTGCTGGATATTCACCGTCTGGAGCCAAACCACCTGCTCCACTGGCTGTCCTACTCTGTAGCCATTAGAAACATCAGATTCTCAGCCCAGAGTTTCCCTGGAATAACTCTGCCCATAGAGACAAGGCAAGAGATGTTTGGACAGCCTGGCAGAGCTCCACTGCTCACATCAGCCCAATGTCGTCACAGTGTGACGGTAAAGCTTGCTCTCATGTTATTATTCAAATCTATGGTGTAATGAGGCTTACTGGTTAAAGACCTGGGTGGGTAAGCAAAAGGTTTTAGGTTCAAATACCACATTTATCACTGCTGAGCAAGGCAACTTAACCTCAGTTTGCCCCAAGGGGAGTGTCTTTAAAGAAAAATGTTGAACCTATATATTAAAATACTCAAAAACACAGTAATATTTGCCCTTAACATGGCATATTAAAACAGGCTAAATATTTTTAAGGCCTTGCTGTGTTGTACACTACACCCACACTGATACGTAAAACTTATTTAAAAAGCATTAACATCATCTCATGTATCAACATTAGGAGTATAAGACACCTGCAGAAAATGACATGTCTTCTCATAACAAAACAAGAGAACACATCAAAAGCGCTCACATTTATTCACTTCAGATCCATTCATCCAGGAAACAATAGGTTGCAGATGTCAGAGCTGCTGGATCCCCATGTCCCTGAAGTCTAATAACAGGCTCAACATGAAAGTACATACTGTTCAAAAACGTGAAAAAAATTACATACTTTACAACAAAGTAAATATTTTTTACTTTAAACAGAAAGAAGACATTTATTTTGACAAATGCTTCCACCCCGACAACGTTTCCAAGTCTATAGACTGACATATTCATTATCAGCAAACACTTAATTAACGTTCATGACAGAAGCTAAATTAGAACATAACATATAATGAACAAACACATGCTGATAATGACAGGAAATGGATTCAGAGGTTTAACAGTAAACTAGAGTTTCACCACACCACGAGGACACAATTAGCACATTGTTTAAAAATAATGTGAGGAAGTGTTAATTCTCAACATTCATATTTGATGCCATTATACAGAAGTCTTTAATTTGATTTCCTCCTCGTTGTTGGGCTGCTGCCATAAATGCTTTTGGTGAATTGTCAAACTATTTGCTCCCACAAGTGGTTGATCAGTTAAAGATCAACAAAAAAAGCTAGAAAATTATATATGTCACACTAAAATCATGTTAAAGCACAAATTGTTCATGTTTTGTGGCTACAACATGAGTATTTAAACATTTTTGAATTGACCACATTCACTTTTTTTAAGAGGGATAAGCGGCAACAAGTCTGTGTGTACGTGGTACTTTCCACAAGTACTGTTGATTGAGCATAACCTGTATTGAACACAGAATATTCCTTTAAACACTTTACTACTGTGGAATTGATCTATGTCTTTAACGGTCCTGCTTACTTTACTATTTCTCTTGAAGTGCCCCAGAGTGCATTGCAAATTGTCTACAGCTTGGTTTAATTCACTATTGCTCTGAAGACGGAGCAATGATGTTAGCGTAGTGTTCACTTAAGGCCTTTAAGAGATAGTATTGATACAGACCATGTGATTCGGTCAATAAAGCAGAGAGCCATTTCAACTGCTGAAGCAAAAAGACAGATAATCAAACTCTGGACGTTCCATTAACTGACAATTCAATGCTGCGTGCAAATCCGAACGAAAAATGGAAAGTTCGATTCAAATGTGCGATTTCTTTGATTACTTACTCATCATGTTGTTGTTTTCTTTCCAATCCAAGTGTTAGTTAGCATTGGCGGAGTGATGTGTTTTCTATAGATGGAGAATTCAATATTCCTTCTGTCCGATAAGCGTTGTGCCTTCAAGAGTTTCACTTCAGAAGACATTAATTAAAATTCCAATTAATTTTTCAATTAAACTTATCTCACTTCTCATATTTACTAGAACATATTCTGATGTTGATTTGTTTGGGCTTTTTTTTTTTTCCTCAAGGAAACTGGGCAGCTGATTTCATTCAAAGCACAACGGCTTTATGCACAAGGTAAACAGGATAAGACTTATCAAAGAAAGGCGACAGGCGTCACATGTTTGCATGCAGGTCTTTTGCTGATGTAGGATCTTCATTGCAAAAAATAACAAAAAGAAAGCAATGATTCTAGTTGAACTTCACTGGAAACCAATTAGCTAAACTAGACCTAACACTTCCCCTATACACAGACAACTCCTTTCTTATTTTATTTCTTCCCTTTTTTTATTTTGTAGATCCCTCTAGCTTCCTTTAGTTGTTAAATTGCATCTTTTGTTACTTGCTGAAAAGTAATTTCTACTACACACCACAGGCAATTATTCGAAGGGAACTTTGTATCTAAAAAAGTACATTATAAGAAAGTGCATTTAAATGTCCATTTGAGGAGCATCAGGGAAAGCAAAAATGGCCAATACTTATTTAAGGTTTTATTGACATAAACTGAACATCTGATATTCAGTTTAATTCGCTTAGTCATTGTATTTTTGTATAGCAAAGCACAGCATCAACATTTGAGTAGCTGGGCCTGTAACAAAAATGCATTGTGTTTTAGACTGATGCAAATAAAATCCTTAAATACCTATATTTTAAAACAATGTAACGTGACGAGAAGGAAGCCACCTCATATAATCAGTAGGCCATAAATATAGCATTTAATAATTCAGTGATATGCAGTGCAGAATATTTTAACATGATTTTTTTTTACTTAATGAACCAATATAAAGCTGAGCAAATAAGCTATTGAAATTAATAATGATGAGTGACACCTGTTCAGAGTGATAGTATACTGAGAGAAACTGTCAGGAACGCAGTGAAAAACACCATGTGATAGAATAAGATAGAAAGACTGGAGTCATTCTAAGCATTCTTACACATCTGCAGAAAAAAAAAAAAAACACTAATGCTTTAAACTTCATACTGTAAAAGCACAGAATACCAAAAGCCCAGACCAAAAAGTAACTCCTTTCAGCACATGGACGCTCTTTTCATGATGTGAGTAACAAAAGCTTGACATTCCCCTCAAAGTAGGTCTCATCTTTCCATTGAAATTAAAAGAACCGATTTTATTCAGCAGCCGATTCTAATTACATTCAGCATGACATTCAGTTTCAACCAAAAACGGCGCCGTACGTTTTTGTTGTAGAGCTAAGGCCGTGACATTTCCTCTCGCTTCTTTTCCACCTACAGTGTTAAAGCTAACTGAAATATCACTGTCAGTGTGCAGCCATTTTTATTCAGAAAGTTTAGTTTAAAAATTGGATGAAGTGCCAAGGATTCCTGCTCTGTGATGGCGGCTAGGCTGAACGAAAATGCCAACTGCCTCGAGATCACAGCAGCTGGGAAAATAAATTATGTCATTAGAACCACTTGGGGCCATTATTACAAAATATGTTTAAGGAAAAAGGCGTCTAGAGAGTGATTTTCAATATGACGCTGCAAAGTTCACAATAAATAGCTCCATCCCAGAGTTGTTGTTTATAAAACTATGAGATGCACCGATATTGAATTTTTGGCCTGATATGACAGGACATTAACGATTTTTGCATTTGCGTCAGCATTATGAAATGAAACTAAATCAAATGAAATTAAAGTGAATTAAGTTAAATTGCGGGAAGATCATGACAGAAACTAATTTTGTGCATTTGGCAATTTCCGACACAGATTTTTTTTGTCTGCATTAATCTGCCCTACATTAAAACATCTCTGATTCTTGAACGTTGCAACTAGGCCCAAAAATCAGAGGGGGCGCATCACGCCCATTTTTGTCTGAATGCTCCTGATGTCTCTGGAGTCGAGTAAATCTCATTACCCCGTGTTCTCACACACTGTGCGCTTCTGCACAGGAAGGTGGAATTGTGTAAAAGGTAACTTGGGTGAATATCCCACAGCTTGATTCATACCGAGAATGATTTCAGCACACAAATCAAAGGGCAAGCCACATCCTGCTGTGTTGAAAGTTGGCGGGACTATCGAGCCATAACGTAACCTTTTGAGTCAATACGGGGCAATAAACATGTATTACACAACATGGAGGGTTAAACAATGTTGTTGCTATCACTTTAATACTCACTCTCACCATCTTATTTTATTTTTAAATCACATTCGGCCCCTATGCGCTTTTAACGTGCCATTCAGACGACAGGAGCAAGAGGGAGAGGCAATCTAATCAGCATTCAAAGACGCCATGCAGAGTCCTCCGACTCAAGCTGCTAAGTCACCAGATAAAGATCTGCCTGACACGCCGCCTTTCAAATAATCCACTTGCAAGTACGCCATTTAAAAATATTAACACCCCACTTCGAGAAATGCAAAGCTCTGCCATGGGCTGCAATTTTTTATACTAAAAAAAATATGTATATTAAAAGTGTGAATGTCAGTAATTACACCCTAAACGACATACGAGTCCTGAAGTCTACATCACCAACAGCAACATAATAATGAGGCTTTCACTCAGAGTTGCAGCTGGATTGCAGTGGTGGAGAGTTCAGGCACTGATGGCAGGTGATGTTGAAAAAGCATCCTCTGTCAGTTAGCATTTGAGATGCTCCATGAATTCAGTCAGAAGGACTTAACGTTACCGTGTTCCCTTTTCCAAATTCCTCTGTGTACGGCTGACCGTGCATTTCAACTTCAACTGGTGTAAACACAATAAAAGAAAGCAGCTTGAAAATATACTGTACTTCATGTTAACCCCGGCAACATTCAGTTAATTCAGGTGCATTTAAACCGAACTTAACAGTTTCTCCACCACAAGCAGTGCAAACTGCATAAAATATTTTCGAATGGCTTTTTCAAAACGTTTTTACCAGCCAGTGTTGTCAGAGTTTGAAAACTCATAAAACATCTCGCTTTCAAAAAAAAAAAAAAAAAAAAAAAAAAAAAAAAAAAAACTTCAAAGCCCTTGGATAAACATTTAGATGAATGTCAATGAAGAAAATGTCACTGCTGATAATCTTTGTCACAGTAAGCAATTGCTGTAGAAAGACTCAATTGATATTATTATTAACTTTTAAATCTTTTTGTACACTTTTTACAGTGTACAAAGACAGAAATGCAAAAAAAAATCTTTTGGTGCTAAACATTTCTAGATTTTTAAAAAGAGTTTGATTTCAGTTCTTCATGAGAGGTTGTTTGTTGGATGAGAAAGATTTAACCCACATGACTAATCGCGTACCACATGGTTTAATACCAGGTGTAAAAAAACCAAAAGTACATTTCATAATGTGAATAGCCCTTGTGGATCTCGTCAATGTGTAAATGAAGCTTTAGTCGTTTGAGGCTAAAATATAGAGAGCAAACTCAGACACACTGCCTGCTGTCTTTCCTTTGAAGCTATTGTGGCAGCATTCCTCTCATTCATTAAGAACAGCTGTGAGGTTTCATAGGCTGTTTAAATTCATTTTAATTAAAATGGAGATTATTGATAGCCTCAGATGGAGACCGTGTGACTCTTTTCAGATGCATGTTTATTATTTGAAGCTCGCTAAGTTGTGAACAATAATGTACTGATTTGATGGGCACAATTAGTATTAAAACAGCAATTCTTCCATGTAATGCTTGTACAGTTTCTGCTTTAAATGTTTCAACAAACAGTTTCGGAAGAATACTCCAGCTGAACTCAGAAGTAACCTGACATTTTCCATGTAGTGCAGCAAACAAACTTATCTGCTCTCATCTGTGTTTTCTGAAAGGAAAACCTTCTTTCGGGAGATCGGTCATCATTTTTACGTAATTGCCTGATTAATTAGGGATTGGGATTATTTTACATTTTTGTGCCCTTCAAATCACATATTACCATATGAATAGAACCAAAAAAGGGAAATGCAAATACCATTTCATAATAATGACTGTAAAACGACATTCAGTTTCAAAAAAGAACACAGTGAATGATGGAAAGTCAACCAAATTATAAATCAGTACTACCTGAAATATTTATTATTATTATTATTATTAACTATTAGATCTTGACAGTCACAGTGGAGAACCTTTGCTTTAAAGTAAATGATACTATTGAAGTTCAAGGTCAAAAAGAAGAGTTTATGGTGGTACTGGAGGGGGTCTGCCAATTGCTTTACAAAAACATACAATATCAGGGTTAATCCAATTAAAGCCTCTGTGTCATCACCGTCACACCAAACCACGATACATTCACGGAGTAATAACCAAGTAGAAAGACTGAAGTGCAAAACATCACTAAGAGGAAATGCATTGCAGAAGAGGTGACTGTGAGGAATTTTTAAATATGGGAGGAGGAAGCAGGACTTTGTGTGCACCGTGTGTGAATTTATATGTGCGCATGTTCATATAGACAAAAAAAAGGGGGCCGGAGTTCAAATGCTCACAATTTTAACTGCATTTAATGCTGCTTCTTGACATTCTGTAGTAACACAACGAAAATGTATCACAACCGTAAGGACAAAGGGAGGTGCTGGGATGAAATCGACAGTTTTGAAAATAAGAAAGCTGCTAGCATGCTAGCTAACATATGTAAACTCTTCTGGTGAGGTCACATAAGGAGCTCCATCTGGCATGATAATCTTAATAATATCTTGTAGTGTGTGATGCGCCGCGATTTTCACATCTTGTAGTGTTTGCGTGTTTAAGATTTGAGGGAAGATAATCTCCAAAGGTTCTCCTTACGTGTGTGCTGCAACCGGTTTTCGAAAATTGGTTAGGATTTTAAAACTCCTGCGGTGTGGGCCGAGCTTTAGAATTGTCTTAATTCCTAGAATAAAAATGTATAAATAGGTTTCAGGTTCTTCAACAAATGCTAAAATTAATGAAAGTCTATGACCAAGACTTTCCAACCGGTCAATCGATACGATAACATCAGTTATAGTGTGACGTCACCCCCTCATCTCTAATCATTTGTGATCGACCAACAGAAGTAGTGAGTATATGTTTCGTTTAGTTTTTTTGCAATTTCTGCAAATGAGCTTTCCTAATAACGTGCTAATTAATTAGCAAGTTTCAGGATGAATGGACTGTTTATTTAAGGAAACAGTCCCTCAGAGAATGGCTCGGAAGAGAGGGGCAGGGCCAGCACAACTCATTTGCATTTAAAGGAAAATGCTACAAAAACAGCTTGCTCTGAAAAGAGCTGTTTTTGACAGTTTTGTTTTACATTATCATTGAGAAAGCTTAACCAAACTATTTCACAGACTTTCCATTAATATGCATAAATAAAAAAATGTAAGTATTTTGATAGCACAGGGAGATGACTCTATGTCATAGTTCTTCGCAGGAGTTTTGGTGTGTTCGCAACAAGTCTGTCTTTAAAATTTAACAAGTTACCGTTCAAACTATTTTTCGCAAATGAAGACGATGAATGGGATTTTAACCCGCAGAATAACCCCACTGTTGCACTCTATTTTTAGAACTCATCCCAAACTCACATGTCAGGCTGCTCAAACAAACAGAGCAATCCTGAAAGTACCACAGCATTTAAACTTGTCTCAGAAAGCAAGTTACGAGCGGTTTACTTGTAGCTGTCTCTGCACATTACAATGGGAGAACAGAAAGCAATCTACCAGCATCCAACACTGCAGCAGCTTTACCCAAAAGGCCACATGTATCCTTTTCAGTTCACTGCTGTATAGTTTCTCGGTATAAAGACTAAAATAGCTAGAAACAGTAGTAGAACTTTTTCAGCACGACTGAAAATGTTTAATAGACTGCTGTGAATGCAGCCTATACGCAAGTAAAACACTGACCACCCTATTGATATTCCTTCCGTTCTCATTATAGGAGCCGATTTTCATTTCCATAAGAATGATTATTAAGTTCAGTTTCCTATAGCAACGGAAAGATAAAGTGAGCAGAGAAGAAAGAAAAGATTTGGATTAGTGTATGCATGACAGCAGAGGATTTAATAGCAAAGATGGAGGGGGGGAGAGGTGAGTAATAAAACTGAGACGTGCAATAAAAAGGTCACGAATGTGTGAGACACGCTGAGAAAAAAGCAAATGGCTACTTCTTAAAAAGCACAGTTTTAACTGAATCGATTATGCAGAAATTAATTTATATAATGAAACCGGATTTTGGATTTCAGATGCAGTCTTGAGGGCTGGAAGGGAAAAAAAGTACATACAACCATGCAAGAGATTGGAGCTAACGACTTACGATATCTCGGGTAATAAATCAGAGTTTCTTTGTGGCCTAAAGCATTTTCAAACCTATTTGCAAGAGATAATGCCACCGATTCCTTTCAGCTTGAGAGACCCACAAGCCTGGCTCATTTATCACAAGCCTTTTAGGAGAGCGTCCGAACGGCCCTCATCTCTACCTACTAACTAGGTTTATCATCCCCTCTGCTAGCACTATGTACAATAATGTACTTTTCCAAACGTAGAGGCCTAAACTATCGCTCAAATGTTTGGGGTATGATTTTTTCCTTTAATTAGCAATCAATGCATTTAAGTGACGGCGTAATAAAAATAATTTGTAACTCGTGTTATTTATATTCATGAAGTGTCCTGAAAAAGTGTATCGTGGTTTTCATGAAAAATATTAAGCAGCACAACGGTTTTCCACATTGATGATAATGTTTTCTGAGCAAATCAGAATATTAAAATCACACTGGAATAAAGAATTAATTGATATTTTAAAATAGGCTATAATGGATGATATAATTACAATACATAACTTTTTTAATGCAATAGTATTTTATTGTTTTTGGGTTTTTTGTATTTTGATCAAATAAATGCAGCCATGCTTAGAACAAGAAATGTCTTTCAAAAATAATTTGTGATTTTTTTTTTCCAATTACAGACAACGGTTATGCATTACTTCTCTTAAATGAAATATTTTCATAGTATATAACATTACAGAACCACATATGCTTTGAAAGCTATAGCAAGGGGGCATCATATATATGACTCATATTGAATATACTTGTATGGTGTTTCTTGGAACATCTTCCCTTTTGGAGCTTAACAGACGTCACTGTGAACACTGACGTATTAAAAGCAGCGTGCAGACTCCTAAGAACTGTTCTTATTGTTCTCCACAGCCTACAGGTACGGAACGACGTGAGGGTCAGCATGTAACACTGACATCACTTATGAGATGGAGGACAAAAAATGACTTGAGAATAAATAAATCAATGAATAAATACATAAATTCACAAATAAATGAATACATAAATGTAGAAATGCGTGAAAGAATGAATAAATGAAGAAATAAATAAGTGGATAAATTAATAAATACATAAATGCTGAAATGAATAAATAATTTTTCAAGTGTCATTATTTTTGTGCGATGTGTGTTATAATAGTTATTTCTACATTTATTTATGTTTCTCTACATTTACTCATTTTTTTGTACATTTATGCATAATTGCTAATGATTTGCATTTAAGATTTGAGTGAAGATAATCTCCAAAGGTTCTCCTTGCGTGTGTGCTGCAACCGATTTTCGTAATTTGGTTAGAATTTTAACTCCTGCAGTGTGGGCCGAGCTTTAGAATTGTCTTAATTCCTAGAATAAAAATGTAAAAAGAGGTTTCAGGTTCTTCAACAAATGCTAAAATTAATGAAAGTCTTTGACCAAGACTTTCCAACCGGTCAATCGATACGATAACATCAGTTATAGTGTGACGTCACCCCCTCATCTCTAATCATTTGTGATCCACCAACAGAAGTAGTGAGTATATGTTTCGTTTAGTTTTTTTGCAATTTCTGCAAATGAGCTTTCCTAATAACGTGCTAATTAATTAGCAAGTTTCAGGATGAATGGACTGTTTATTTAAGGAAACAGTCCCTCAGAAAATGGCTCGGAAGAGAGGGGCAGGGCCAGCACAACTCATTTGCATTTAAAGGAAAATGCTACAAAAACAGCTTGCTCTGAAAAGAGCTGTTTTTGACAGTTTTGTTTTACATTATCATTGAGAAAGCTTAACCAAACTATTTCACAGACTTTCCATTAATATGCATAAAAAAAAACCATGAAGTGTTTTGATAGCACAGGGAGATGACAGGGAGATTATGTCATAGTTCTTCGCAGGACTTTTGGTGTTTTCGCAACAAGTCTGTCTTTAAAACTTAACAAGTTACCGTTCAAACTATTTAGTATTTAGTTTTATAGTTAGTACAGTTAGCAGGCTAACTAGAAACGGTCATTCTGACTGGTTCGCCTAATTGACCAATCCTGCACTGTACGGTTAGGACCGCCTACCTTATTAACATACAAACAGAAAAATAAATGTAAAAAATAAGTCTATTATAATACAAATGGTATAAAATTAGTACAATTTAAACTTTTGTGAAATATTTATTAATTCATTTATACATATTTGCATTTATGCATTCCTACATTTGTCTTCATTTATTGATGTATTTATACATTTATGTATTTATTGATTGATTGATTTATTTATTTTATACGCAAGTAATTTTTATCCCCCGTATATAAGTGAACTATCATTTTAACAATCATTTCTGGCCTCTCTCATGTAACTAATAATGGTGGGCTGTCAGATTCCCACTGAACGTTCGTTGATGGAAGAGCTAATGATTTCTGACACCTCCTTCAGCTATCATTTTAACCTAATAATCAACTAATCAACTTATCGCAGTCTTTCAAAACAGTAGAAGGTATCTGTCACATTCAGCTACTTGTGCTTTACTCTGATTTGGACCATGGCTTGAGCACATTAGGTGGTCAGCTGTGACTAATACTCCACATGCTGAGGTGACAATTTCTGTCACAGCGTCTGCATTTATTTGTTGTTTCCTGGTAGGTGGCACTGCACTCTTCACAGCCTCTCCCTTTTGTCCTCTGCTGGGATGGTTCTCTTTACCTTTCTTATATCGTCGTGAGAATAAATCTGCTCCTAGTCGCGTACCTTCCACTGTACATTACAATCCAGAGAAGATTCCAAATGTATTCCTGCAATGCATCTGTGGACTTCCAATAGTTCCTCATGGTGCGAAACAACCACAGAAGAAGTCTTTGGTTCCACACATTATGCATAATATCAGAAATGTATTATATGTTACAAGAAACCCTCAGATATTCGGTGGGGACAAAACATACTGGCATACAGACATCCCAGGAACAAGATTCTGACAGAGTCTTTATGAGTTTCTTATTGCTTTACCTTGGTTAATTTTATGAGAGTCATTTGCTTCCTGTTAACGTCTGGATTAAATCCAATCATGGCTTTCTGAGAAACAGTCCAGTCCTTCAGTATGAGTGAAAGACATCCGGCAAAGATTTTCCAGACGTGCAGTTTGACCACCACATCACTTGCGGTTTATAAACCGATTGTGACAGTGGCTCAAAAATATTAAATCAGTAGAATCCAGAAAGTCGCAAATTTTGGCTGTCTGCAAGTGCATTACAGTAATTACAGAGCAAAAGATGACACAAAGCATTATAATCATGTCTTGGCTTGAAAGTTGAAACACGCTTCCACTAAAGCAAGTTGCACTTTCTTTATCTGCTCTAAACCAGTTATAGTAACAAACATAGTAATCGCAGCTCAAAATGATTGCTTCCTCACCCAATTGGATCTGTAATTTACTAGCTTTGAGGCAAAAATAATACAGTTTGTTATTTTTAAATATGAAAATTGAATAAGATGTTTAACAGTACCATCTTCTACACCCTACAAAATTAAATAACACAACTCTCAAGTCTTTGAATACAAATTTCACGTACATGAAAAACCATCCATCACTTTGCCACGGTTACTTTCTGTTTAAATGGTCTCTTCTTGTCTTTGTCCAGAGGACAGACACAGTTGGAAAGAGGGGGGAGCCCTTCTGTGATGGTTGGGCAGTCACCAGCACCCCCTCTATGCCAGGACTCCCTCGGTCTTCTCCATCTGGCACACCAGTGGGAAGATGAAGCGCCAGAACTGCATCTTCCCGTTCTCCTGCACGCTGCTTCCTCTTGTCCTCATGATACAGTCTGGAGACTGCACTCAGTGGGACACACACACACACACACACACACACACAAAGAAAACCTAAGCCATTTCCATCAAAAACTACAAACCCTGTCCATACCCTTTAAAAACAGCTTAAGACAGCACATAGCTAGCTCCCTTCAACTCAACTGAAGCAATTGCTGTATGCATTGTGGAGGATTTCTTTCTATAATGGCTGACAGAAAACTGACTTGTTTTCCGCATTCAGTCAGGATGAATTGAGAATATTCCACTGTTCACTCCGGAGGTGACCATACAGTGCGAGGAGAAAGTGCTAGCGGAGGTATTTTTGCTGAGCAAAAAACACAATGTTTGCTAAAATAAAACAAACACAGATTTGTTTCAGAGCAGCTGGTCAGTGCTGACCTTTTGATTTGAAGCTGGACTGCAATTATGCCCAATTCGCTAAACTGTCCCTACATATCGAATACCATTAGATTAACCAAGCAAACCCATGCAAAGGAGAAAAAAATACTAAAAAAAGTTCAATTTGTCACATTTGTTTCATTCATTTTTGTTGTTTCGTTTATCTTCAGCTCACAGTAGAATTTTTAGAAAAGTAGCATTGCAATATTGTATGAATTTACATGGATTAATGTGGAGAGAGAGAGAGAAGACGCACAAGTGAGAAGCCTGTAGTGAAACTTGTTGGTTTAATTACAAAAACAGCGACATTATCTCCTTATTGGTGAGAAACAATTTAGGTTTTAGTGGCAAAGCTATTTTGAAAACCAGAATGTTGTGCAATTTCTTAGATATAAAGATACCGCCTCAATAAAATTAGCCGGTATTGCGCTGTCTTTATGGGCAAATGTGTCGCCTATGGTTTATGAATTCTGCGGGGTATCAGATGTGCGTTTTTAGTAGGGCTGGACCAGAATATTCGATTAATCGATTAATATTCATTCGGTGGGTTGGCATTCGATTTTCCATTTTGAGTTTTGTTTTTTGTTTTGTATTTATAAAATGTGTTAAATGAAATGTGAGCTGTCTAGCCAGCCTAACATTAATTACCTTGTTCTGTTACATTACACTTTGTTTAATTTTATTTAAACAGTTTGTTAAATAAAAATGCTGTTATTGAAAGTAATATTGTGTTCTTTATTTAATGCAGTTTGTTGTTTAAATATTTAGTGTTAATTACTGCTGAAAGTTTGATTGGATGTGATAAAAATCATATCTCGCGCAGATTTTTTGTGTTTACAATTCCCATTACTGTCAGATATGAGCAAACAAATTATAATAATAATTTTGTGCCAGTGTAAACGCAGTCTTAGGCCTGGAATACAACAGAAGACTTTCACATTTTCATCTTCGGAACACAAATGAAGGTATTTTTGATTCCTGATCCTGCATAGACGGCAACGCCACTGACAGGTTCAAGGCCCAGAAAGGTAGTAAGGACCATTAAAATAGTCCATGTGACATCTGTGGTTCAAACGTATTGTTATGAAGCTACCAGAACACTTTTTGCGCTGAAACGTAGTAACTAGCCTGTAAAAAGATGCATAATATTTTTAAACCAAATATAATTAAGCTACTTAATTTTAAACAGAACAGCATCATGTATAGTTTAATAGAAAGAAACGAAAGCCAGCCATACAGAGTTGATTTTAATATATGACCGTGAGATGCAAAGACGAAATATAGGCGACAAGTTTCAAATTGGGCCGCGGTCCTTAAAACTCAATCATGGTTAATTAATTTGTCAATACTCACAATTTCTATTAATAAAAAGTTTGAAAGCAAACAGCTTTGTCGTAATTACAGCAGAGATCACAGAAGTACTGTAATCCGTATTTGAGGGAATTCAAATACCAAACTTTAGAGTCTAAAGGGGCTTTCGCACTGCGTAGTTCTAGGAACCATCCAGCATTGTGCTTCCTAGGGAACCAATTTCCACCTCAGGCTGTTTCCCTGGTTGCATTTGCACCGGCAGCAGAAACTTTAAAGCGGCCAGCAACATCTTTATTTGCGGCATTTACAAACATCAACAACTGGTGAACGGAAGATACTGTGATCGGGGGCCATTTTTGTTGTGTGGGCTTCGTGATTATGGAAAATAAACACTGAAAGAGAGTAAAAATCGAAAGCCTTCTGTGACGGCTTGCAGTGTTACGTATGATCGAGGCTGGGAAAAGAACGCAACGCTGAATATAACAGGTAGCTGAATGCTGTCCTTGCCGTTTTCCATTTGCGTGGAGTAAATATTTTCAAAAGTGCTTTTTAAAAACGCCTGATATCCGGTGTTTTTTTTTTATACGCGTTTGGCCAATTACCATTCGCTTACGTCCTATACCTCTTTTAGACCTTACTCTGAAGTAGAAGCTAATTTAGTTCCCAGAAGTGAACAACGTCCCTAGTTTCTGTGGAACATGCCAAAAAGAGGAACTAGAAACTATGAAAGTCTCGAGTAACAAAATGATCGGCAGGAGAGCCTTTTAACTCTTTTCATTATCACAGCTGACATGTTTTCTCCTATTCATACAAGTAGGACAGTCTCCTACCGCTTACACTCATCTGTCGTGTTTGACAGAACTGTCCGTTATATAATGAGTTCTACAGACTACTATTGGTTTTGTGAATATCTTAACTCTGATGCATAATGATGCTTAAAAACAAGCACTGCAATCCAAATCGCTGTTTGACAGTCAACCCACCTACACCGCAACAACTGCAAGTCACAGTAATCTAAACAAGAGCCTCCCTTATCAATATTCAAAGGAGCCCACGGCAAATTTTTTAATTGTTAAACACACAAGGCCATTAATGCTGCATAAGCGTTAAAGAATCCTCTCTATCAGTACTGCGACTGCAACTCCTCTACATTCATCTTCCTGAGTGACAGCGCACAGGACCACATGCATGTCAATATGACAAGTGACTGCCTGAGTTTATTGGATTATTGAAAATCACGGTGACAGAAAAGAGTAGCAAGAAGTGAATCGACATAGACAGCGAGGGAAACTGTGTACGTGTGTCTGAGCGTTTGGATTGGAGGGGGAGGTCACCTTCACACAACTCTCTGGCAGTAATCGTACCTTGGACACGTTCTTCTGCCTAATGGAGCCACCACAATGGTGACGGGCCCGGTGACTAAGGCACTAATCTAATAAGTCACACGCGAAACCACAAACTGGACATGGCCTGTGGCGTCATCGGCGCAGTACAAGAGCCAAGGGTGGGCGGTATGAGCAGAATCTTATATAATGGTAGGAGTAATATCTACAAATAATAAAGTGTTAGAAAATTATACATTGACCAGTTTTTATTTTAAGGCCAATAAATCAACATTTTGTCTAAACTAATTAAAAATAAAACGATTAATGACCAGTTTTAAGCGCTACAATTTAAGCGCCGTGTCATTATAATATTAAAAATGGATATTGGGTTAAAGGTTAAAGAACACAGAATGCGAGTATAAAAACCATTTTAATTATGTAGACTCCCCATAAGCCACATATACACGTAGACTGTGTGTGTGCTCATCACATCAATTTAGAAGAAGGCCTAGCACCGGTGCAAAAACAGCTGCTACACATTCTGTGATCAATACAAACAGCGATGCATTATAAATATGGCCGATTGAGTCAGGAGTAAAGATTCAAACAGTCAATAAATGCTCATTCGCAAATCTTTGACCACAAATCGGCTGCGTTGTTTATTAACATGCAAGCTGCGACATTTTTATGAACCTGGCAACGGTAAATGCCATTGGTTGATATTTTAATAACGTCCAGCCATAGCATGAGCCATAAAAGAGGTCGTGTTTTATTTTTGGTGTCAAACAATGAAATATGACTAAATATCAAACGCACATAAAAACTGTATCCACCAATATTAACAAGTGTCAAAAGAATAGTGAACAAGATGAAAACAGTAACAGAGCTGGCTTTCAAAACTACAACTTCCAAAATAAATCAGAGCAGAGCCCGTCAATTACCTCTCAGCATAAACCATCAAAGCTGTAACTTAAGCAAATAACGCAGAACTTAAAACATGGGAGGCTCTTCAAAATAGCCTCAGCTACCGCTTTATAAAGGGTCTGGGCCGTTTGTAGGCCAAAGTCTGTTTCCACTTTTCGTTAAATGGAGATGTCCCATAAAACTGTGGTGTAAATGGTTTATAATGCCACCAGCAGGCCCACTAATGGAGAACCTGTTTTCAATCAGCAGCCAAATTACTACAGAATTAGCTTCCAGACACTTAACTTCTTCACAGGCCTCTAAACACTGAAGAGGCTGAGAAATATGAAAACTCTGTCATTTTTAAAACGACAGCAACTTGGGTAGAGAAAACACAATGGATGACTTCCAGAGTCACAGGGCTCCAAACGAAAGCGATCAACTGAACCCCTTCCACAAAAGGCCAAGTTAAGAGGCGATAAGCCATAAGTGAACAAATGATGGTGACTTTAAAGGAATAGTTAACTCATGTTTGTAGGGATCCATGATCGAGTCTTTGTGATTCATTTTGAAACCTTGCTAAAATTCGATTTTTATTCAAAAGCAAAAGTTATATATAGCCTAGGCCTACATGTTTATTTGTTGAACACTAGATGGAGAGACAGTTTGGGATTTTAAATACATTTTGAATAAAGACAATATTAATGTATATAATATTGTATCATTTAATATACTTGCGCATATTTATAATATTTCTTTTTTGAATCGTATAAAAAGGTGTCTAAAGCCGTTTCTATATACTACAGGTTGTGCGATCGAGGCCTGTGTTCAAGGACGAAGCAAAGAAATGTAGTCTTTCAAAGCCTGGCCTTGTAATTAGGTGCTCACGACCTTCTTGGGAGCGAACAGAACTTCTCTAAAAAGGTCAAACTTTTACAGCACTGAAAATATTTCGACCACACCGATTGTGCCACATGACTCCTTAAAAGTGTTGACTAGGCTGCATTGTTAAAATAAAAGAGCGCATTTCCATGCCAGAGCCCAATGCGCCACTGAGAAGTCCAAAAGGCTCCCAGTTCCCAGATATGTGTCCTATAAATGTTGATCCCCAACACCACAACCGATGCATTACAGAAATAAAATCTCTCATTAGAGCCCAGGCCCTGAAATTACCTAAATTCAGAGCATATGGAAACCATAAGACAGCGTCAGCAAGGGGGAAGTTTGCACCGAGTGGCTTTTCAGCATGTGGCAACAGAGGGCAGAGAATTTGGAATGTGCCAATTAGTTCCCTCTGCCAGAAAAAAATAGGTAAGTGGGTGGAAGACACCAAATTATATTGACAAAACACAAGGATCCATTAGAAACTACTGTGCATCTTGGTTACATGGCATCTGCTATTGTTTCATGCTCTTTACTGACACCTGCCACGACTCTTACATTATTAACGTGAAACACGCTGACCTAGAGTCAATGCATGCATAAAATCCATTTCAAAAAATCTACAAAATCTTTTTGCATTAGATTTTACTTCACCGGTCACGATGATTTACTGCATTGCTAGTCACTCGCCAAAACAACAAACACGATGACATAAATGTGCCTGTGATCCAATCACACGTGCTCTACTAGAGGCGTATATTGTCAGTTCATCTTAATGCCTGTCAAAATACGGACCACAATTTTTTTTTTTTTTTTTTCCAGCCAGCCTTTCGCCTCAGGAGCCGTCCTTGTCTTTACAAACAAATCCAGAACTGACGGAATATTAAACTAATTAAACGGGCCAAACGAACAGCAGTACCAGAAGACTGCACGGATCAAGAAACGATGTTGTCTTTGGCCAAATTATTCCAGACCTCTGATGCAATTGCACGAAACTTGCTCTTGAGCTCTTCCAGATCATTTGATATTGCTGACATGCTTTCATGCGGCGCTCTGAAGTTCCTCATATATGCTTGTTTGTTTTGTTTTTAATCGACACGGACTCTGGACTGTCGAAAGCCTTGCCTGCAGTGTTCACGTATGGTCATGTATATTATAGGCTCCCTTCTTAAAATAACTCCTGACCTACAGAATTGCTGTGTGGAAGGACCTGGGAAAGGGCAACAAAACCAGCGTAACGAATAAAGCGTAATGTCTATAGAACAACAAGAGTGGCATTGTTCTGCTGCACGGGCGATGTTAAGGGACGGTTCTGTCCCAAATTAAAAGTCTGTCATGATTTATTCACTGGCGTTGTTTTAAACCTGCATGTCTTCCTTTCTTTTGCAACAGAGAAGCTGTTGGGCAGAACGACAAGATGCCACGAAACTGAAAAGGTACGAGGCTGCCGTTCTGCAGAAAATATCCTTTTTTTTGGTACTATGGATAAAATACACTAAAAGACGCGAGCGACATAAACATGAGTAAACACAGGATTTAGGTTTTCGCCTTTTAAGACGCACGAGCTTGAAATCTCACTGGCACGTTTCTGTGAAGCCCCACCAAAATATCTGGAAAAACAGGTCAAACAAGACTTTCTAAAAGAGCGGCGCGGATGCAAGTGTTAGTTTGTACGGTTTCGTAAAATATTAAGATTTGGAAACGTGTACAAGCTCGTTATGCGGCGCTTGATTTTAACGCGATTAGAAATACTAAACTCGGCAGACGTCGTCTTTAAATAAAGGGAGCCCACGGCTACATTTTGGTTAAAACTGCAAAAAAAAACACCAATATGTTTGTATAATGCATCTATGTGGGAGTGCGCTTTAAAATATGCACGCTCATCCACAGACGGTGGCATCTAGAAAAAAACGCACTAAATCTTGTCCATGTACGTGTTTTGAATTAATGCCTGTACGCTTTTTTCATCATCACACCAGGCTGGATCAGTTCAAATGTAGGAATAAGTAAATAAAACATTGACAAACGCTAACACATGACATATTATGCATGAGATGAAGCATCTTTGGAGAAGTGAGCTTGCTCACGGCCAGCCTATAGTGACATAACAATGTCCCGCGTCACTTCTTCTGTGTTTGTCTTTTATCCGAGAAAATATGCGCCGGGTATTACCGAATGCATGTGGTCAATAGCTGAAGTTCTCAAGTCATCAATAGTTGTGTTCATTTGCATGACAGAACTACATTGCGCCCTGCACTTGCTCTTAGACCACGAGGCACTAAAATGAGAATTACAGCAAAAAAAAAAAAAAAAAAAAAAAAAAAGAATCATTCTTGCTTACAACTTGCTATTCTGGGAGGGGGGGATCCGGCTGCGGTGGTCTTGTTCGTAAAGCACCCTAAAGTAAAGATCCGCAAGTTTTTTTTTTAATCGCTCGGTTAGCTAGTACACTAGCTTAGCCGACGTCAACTCGCCCGTTAGTTTCTCTGAGAAATACTACAATTTCGCGATCGCTCCGAACCTCGTGGCGGAGAAGCTCGCGCGTTAATGCGAATAATAATCGCGTTCAAAGTGCTAGGTGTCACGAGCGAGACCGAACGAAGAAGGAAACGCGTTGAACTCACCGTCTCTCCGTTCCGCCGCGGTTTGCATTTCTTTCCGTGCACGGCAACCGCTCGTTTCGCCCGGTGCAGTTGGCCACGTACAAATCCACTTTTAAAAATCGACTGGAAAAATTCTTTGATTCCACAGAGTAACGTCTCTTCCTTTACTAATGTGCCACGCGGCCGTTATAATCCCGTTATTGAGACTGCTTTCTGTAACTATGGCAGAGTGGAAAAGCTTCTATTGTTGAGAATCCAGAGTTTGTGTCTCACGGACTTGTGCTCCAGAGCGCTCGGAGACTCTCTGCTGGTCTGCCTGCCTACAGTCCCTCAATCACGCTGTCTCCTCCCTGCCTGCCTGCCTGCCTGCCTGGCTGCCTGGCTCTGGCTGGCTTACAGGTTGTTAGCGCGCGTTTTCGGAAACATTCGTGACCGTTCGGCCGTTCACGAATCGATTAGATCAGTCCCCGTTTAGATTAGTGCTCGCTTTATGAGACGCGGGTTATTTGGTGGGATTTAACCGAAACCAATCCAGATATTCAGTTAGATTTAACCTAAATAAACCGCATATAATCAAAGATTGTATGTAATAATTTTAACGTGTTATGTTATCGCGATATCAATCAGCCTAGTCACACACATAGAGAAAACACTCATAATATTGAAGCTCACATTATCCATGGGCAAAGTATTTGAATATTATATAACTGAAGTACAATAATAATTGGTAAATAATATAACTTTAATTGAATGTTTAATGAATCTCAGTACAATTACAGGTGGCCAGAATAATTTATAATTTTCCTTTCAAAAGAATGATTCACTTTAACTACTAGTCCAGCAGTTTATTCATTTGTCGTTTTTTTGGTGTTCTCAGATATTAACGATGTAGAAACAACCTTTTTCCTCAGTTCTCGTTTGTCAAGTTCGCATTTGTCATTAAACCAGTCAGACACTTTTGAAAGGAATCCATTACGTGCTCAATCCATTACAAGTCATTATAGTTGGCTTCGTTTGTTGAAGACGAGGTGCAAAAATATGCCCAGTAAGAAACGCTTATTTATTGGCTGCTAAATTTTGCAGAGTAAACTGTCTTGAGCGTACGTGAAAAATGCATAAAATACAGCCAAGGTCACGTCTGAGGGATTTGTGTGGTGTGTCGTATGCAGGCGCAGGTAGCCTATCTCACAATATGATGACATCATGCATCATCATACATCATCAGCTGCGCGTAAATGCCTCACCAGATCTATCATAAATAGCGTAATGGTATCAAATTAACAAAGCTGCATTTGTGATTTAGCACTCTGGTCCAGATATGGGTGCTTCGGTATCCTCTCAGAAATCCCCCGGCAGCAGCCGAACCGGTAAGATCACTTAAAGGCTGCTATGAAATGGAAAGCAGAACTTGACAGGTAAGGGCTGCCACACCTCAGGATTAAGATGTACCGTTGGTGATTTTGAAATGTGAAATATTAATCAATTCTATCTAGTGGGATTTGCTCCCCTGAGAAAGCTGTCCGTGTGATGGAGGATCCTTTTATCTAATAGTTTGGGACATTTTAAGAATGGAAACTGTGTTACTATAGCCATAGCAGCACTCACGGTTGACGTTTTTAGGCTTTCTGCTGCAAATGTTCTCCTTAGCTTTTGTTTGAAGGTTGTCAATATGCAGTCTGCCGATTCAGTCAGTGTCATTGTTTATATGTAACTTGTATTTGAAACGATGCACCTTTATAATTTTGATTGTGTGCACCCCTTAACCCAGTGGCTCTCAAGCCATGTACAATATTGCACATTTAGACACTGTCATAGCCCAATAATACCACTGGAACATTTGGTTATATACAAAATGTACTATATACAAAACACATGCTGTGATTGACCAATCTGAATCAAGTGCTGTATATTATAGTGTGTTCAGAGAATATAGTATTTTCTGTAGGTTTTATTGGTTGTTGTACCATTTAATGCAATGTTATTTATATATATATATATATATATATATATATATATATATATATATATATATATATATATATATGCAGCTGGTTAAGGTGTGCTATTGGGTTAAATCAAACTAAGGTGCTAGATAAGGTGTACAGTATAGATACACAGTATTCTTAAGTGCAATATATATTTAAATATATTAGCTAGAGAACTTTACAGGGATGAAAGAAGAATATCGAAAAATATGGTGACTTTGATGGTGTGTTATTGAAAATCAAAGCTATAGAATGTTCTGTAGTGAAATGAGCAGCACTGATGTGAGAAGATGTCAAAAGAAGAAGAATGTAAGACTTCCAGAGTATGGCAGCGCTACAAAGTCAGTCAGATTATCAAGTGAGAGATGACAGCGGAGTGGGTGAGGATCATCTTTAATTGGCTGATTTTAATAGAATAAAACGGAATCGAATAAAGTGCATATAAAAGCTTATCATTTAAAATATGGTAAAACTGTAATTTTGATTTGTTGTGCTATCTTTCTTAAGGGATAGTTCACCTTTTTTTATTCACACCCATGTCATTCCAAACCTGTAAAACCTTTTAGAACACAAATGAAGGTATCTTTGATTAAATCTGAGCCCATTCTGACCTGTATCAGTCTACTTTCTAAAACAGAAGATAAACATTGTTAATTTAAACATTTTAGTTTTAGTTTAGTTTGCACCTGCACAAAGCACATTCTCGTAATTTCATACTGATGTCATGTAGACAATTTTTATAATGTTCTTACTGTGTTTTGTGCATTAAAAAGTGTAAATACCCAACTCAGAATTGGGGAAAAGAAAAATCATATTGTGCTTTCAAATAAAAGACATGCTAAAACACAAAATGTTGGAATAAAACACAAGGTTGGAAAAAAAACATTTGACAGGGCCCTAAATTAATTTTCTTAAACTTTGACATTACATTTTATTCTTGTAAGTAATTAGAAATGCTTTTTGAAAAATAAAATTAATTTAACCATTTACGAAAAAAAAATTGTGTTCCGAGGATGACGTGGGCTGTGTGCGTTTGAGACAGCGTGAGGGTCAGTAATTAGTTTTCTTTTATCCTTTTAATATAGTATGTATAAAGAAACTACTGTATGTAATTCTAATTCTAATTCTAACATCGCAAAAGTTCGCCTTGGCTGTAGTTACTCAAATCTTTTTTTTTTTTTTTTTTTTGACAGCTGCTGCACAAGCTCCTAGTTCAGTACCATTGGGCTCTGTTTAAGTAACTTCATCCGTCTCTGTTCCTGTTATCACTGTCAGACTTTCCTCCACATATAGGGTTGCTGAGTCATTTCTTCTCTAGAAAGCCTTAAGGGAATCTGCTCACTTTTTCGTGTTCTTTTGTGGGAGCCATCAGCAAATGGATATGAGATGGTTAATTTTAATTCTGCATTTGTGAAGTCATGTTTTGATGGGTGGAGAGAGCGCTAATGGGGCCAGATTGGGTATCATTATGATATCTGGGAACGACCCTGGGACTGCTCTGTGGGTCTTGGCTGAGCTCCATTAACGTCCTGAAAAAGAGAAGGCACTCGGAGACACCCTGTCCAGCTATTGACCCTCACTGGCAAAACGAAAGCCCACGTTGGCGGTTTATTGAGTGCGCGAGGTTCATTAGAGAGGAAAGAATTTGGTGAAAATCTTCACTGTGAATGATAGAAATCATGAAAGCACATTCAAACTCTACAGGACATCTTTTAACCACAGAGCCACAAACAACATTAGGCATCTAACACCAAACCTCAACACATACTTGACCAGAATAGCAAAGAGAAGTGCTCATTTCTGAAGCGATAGATTATGCACCGTGGGCTTGCTTTCTTTGAGTAGCTAAAATGATTTCCTGGCTTTCAGTGGCAATGAGTGTGATGATTGTTTTTATTGACTCAGATGTTCCATTAAGGGAGAGTGAGCATTTGCAAAGAGAAGCTGACAGCAGCTCTTGTTGTTGTGATGTTCTGGTGCTGGACCTTACACCAGGGTCATTAGCAAGCCTTTATTACAGCTCCACGCTCACTGTCCCACCACACACACAACTGCAAACACAAAACTCATGGAAATTTGTTCAGTTCTCACACTGCCTCAGAACGACTTTGGATGGACTGCAACAAAAGTGCAACACACTACAAACTCCTCAATGGATAAATGTCAGTGGGGTCCAAAAACAAACAACACAGGACCCTGTTGACTTCCAGTTATCCAATCAAATGGATTTTGCTGGTTTGGTTGGGATTACAATCATACTTAAAATGACTTATTATCTTAAGACAGAAAATGCAAAACAGGCTTAGCGCAAAGTAATAAAATGTGAAGTAAAGTGGTCAGGTCTGTAATTTCCAGCACTACAATGAAATGCAATTGAGGTCAGTACCATTCCAGAGATGGCCAGCAGACAATAATTGCTTCTTGTTTGTCAAATTTAAACTTTGCCTGCAAGCCTTAGATACACATAAAGTGAAATTGATTTTGCCAAATCAAGTTAAGTATTATTATTGGTTGTTGTTTGTATTGCTGCACCAGAAATGCAAGGGTGGCCTGAAATACAGAGATACCCAGTGACTGTGCAGTTTTGACTCCAGCGGTTAGGTTAAACGCTTAAACTTTCTGGGTAGTTTTAACTCAACTATTGTTTAAAAATTACTATATGGCTGGCTGAAAATGATCCAAAAAATAGGTTGGAAATTATATATATAAAATCTAATAAAAATAAAATCTTTTAAAAATTGTATATATATATATATATATGTATATATATGTATATATATATATATATATATATATGTAAATGTGTATATATATATAAAAATAAAATTAAATTTCTTAAAGTTGCACATGGCATACAACTATTCCTCGTTAAATTATCTGATATTTTACTTGACTTGAACCATGACATAAAGTGAAAGAGGTCTGAATCTACATGATAAATATTTCCAGTTTTTTAATGTTTTTTTAATGCGTATTTTTAACAGTAAATTCCTTAACTTTCAATTGCTAAAACTATTCATAATGAAAATGCTGACAGGGTACATCTACAGCTACTGGCTAGCACAAAAATATACAGTATATATATCGCTTAACTGTTGATACTGACAAAGAAAAGGTATAGAAAATGAAAACCACCACGGACACAAGCACTAATCGGATTCCACCTGTCCATGATACTCATCGCCCACTAAGGGCTTACAGAGCTTGTCCAGCTTTCACCCGTATGAGCATATGATTAGTATCCTTTCAGATCTCCATCCCATGTCCCCGTCCTCTCCACAGATCATTACAGCAATAGGGCAGGCTCTATTACCCCAGTGCAGCTCCAAAGGCTGGTCCCCAAGAGATGGGACCTGCCTTACTGCTGCAATGATGGCTTTAATTTCACGCTTAGTTAATGTCCTCCATCTCCTCGTGTCCTGCTCCCATGCCCTCTGCGTGAGTAAAGCAAGGATCACATCCTGTGTTACTGATTTGACTGTGCCTTGGGAACCCTCCCTTACTCTCTCACACCACTGTCTACTGGCCAAATTGCTCCTACGGAAGCAGATAGATAAGTCTAGCACATACAAGTCAGGGAAGGTGTATTTTATGTGATTTAGGCAAGACAATGGGTGAGGTAAAGAACTTTGTTTTATTTTGAGATTTTGGACTTTTCTATAAAGTGTTGTTGCAGACTAGTTTGAAAAAAATATTTGAAAGCATCTGTAGATTTCAATATAATACACATTACATTTCTTAAAATGAGTTACTCATGCACTGAGGCAGGAATTCTAATTTGGTAGAATTTACTGTACATAACCAAACTTCACAATTTTATTCCTATCTATATTTTGATGGTTTTTACAGTTGGGTTTGGTTATGCATCATATGACTGACATTTTTTTACTAAAAATGGTGTAAATAGTACCCCCTGCCCGATAAGTTCAGGAAAATAAAAATAAAATAAATTTAATGCAATCAATCAACTGTGTATTATGATGTCTTTTTTTTTACTCCTATTCTTTGGGGTCTTTATTCAGACCAACAGAAAAGATCAACAAGTTGGCCGGCAATATGCTAATGTTTAATCTCAACAAAAAATTACTTGTTTCAATGATTCAGAGTTGAAGCATTCTTTTTGAGAGACAATAACTATAACTATTACACACATTATATACGTGACATGCAATTTCAGATTTAAAACTTTGCAGGAGGTTTTCATTCACTTAAAGCAGTGTTACACACCTCATTAAAGGTAATTAAAAATATAAAAATCATAATGGGGCATTCTCAGTCTGACGGCACCCATTCACTACAGATGATCCTCAGATGTTCTCATGTGCTCCAAATCTCAATTTCTTCAAATCTGTTCAGATAAAGTAACAAAATCATCTACATTGTGGATGGCCTGAGGGCGCGTAGTAAAATATCAAGTTTTCATTTCTGGGTGAACTTCTCCTTTAAAAAGTTTTGATGCTGGAAAGCGATTCGTGTCCAGCTAATGATTGGTCTAAATATTAAGAAGCACATCAGTGAGGTTACTATCTCACACCCACACTGGCCTTCACGACGGTCTAGTGCAAACACTATATGTGAAACAATGTGTGCTCTTCTCTGCAGTCAAAGCAGCGGCCACGTAGTTCTGACCTTTCCATGTAACCATGGTTGCTAGAGGAACAAAGAATCTTTGATAGAAAAAAATCTTAACACCCCATCTCGCTCTCCATTTGAGAGGCAAATGTCTTATTTTCTCTTTCGGCTTCTTTTTCTCCTCCTTTGCCAAACTGTTTAGGGACTATTGTAACATTTCAGGCCTCCAGACCAAATATGTGTGAGGCAAAAATGTAGAACAAAAGGCTGGGAAATGGAATGGAGGCCCTCTGACAAGAGAAGAAAAGGAGTCTTCTTGGTGTGCTGGGGTCTTGTTTCCCAGACAAGTAAACGGGTAACCAAATCTCTTTGTGGGTGAAGTCAGGGGTCTCCAGTGTGACTGCATTGATCTGCAATCTGCAAGACAGAAAGAAGAGAACAGAAGCCTGGCCCTGCACACATGGGAGACTTATCACAGGCCCGCAGATGGTCCATTTCCAAATCAACCAGTCGATGTGTCTTTACAAGACTTCGATTTTTTTTCATTCATTCCGAGAACAGAAATGTTAATGGAGGCGCTTGCAGTAATTATCGCAATGCCAGACTTAAAGATGCGAGAGATGCAGATAATATAAAAAGTGACCTTGTGTAATTGTGTATGTCAGTTCAGCACTATTCAAATTAAGTAAACATAGTTTTTAATTCATCAGCTTTTTGTTTTGTCAGAAAACAAGGCATAATAGAATAGAGTTATTTTAAGCACCTGGATTCATGCGTGTCTCCGACTTGTATCTTTTCTTAAGTAGTTTGTGTAAAACTGCTTGTTTTATCAGACCTAAAATCCTGTGCTACGCTTACAAAAAAAAAAAGGCCCCAGCCTTAGACCTTGAAATGATAAAATGTGTACCTTGTGTGCAAAGCATGTTGCTCCAGATAAAAGTGTCTACTGAAGCAAAGTTCCATTACATTATAGAAACTGTTCTACATCCCAACACTAAAATTGGCACTTAATTCGGAACATTTATTTTGCCCATGACCTGAACCTAAAAAAAGTCTATCCGGTTTTATTCAACAAAATCATTCAATGAATTAAAATGCTTAGCATTGTGCAAAAATATACACTGCCATTCAATATATTTGAGGTCGGTGAGATATCATCTCTCTATTTATTAAAATAGTACTAAAGGAAAAAACAATATCATGATTTCCACAAACATATTAAGCAGCGCGTTTTTCAACATTGATGATAATAGGAAATTTTTCTTGATCACCAAATTAGTAATAACATATTGATTACCGAAGGATCAGTGAAGGAACTGAAGACAGAACATTTAGAAAAGCGGTTATTTTAAATTGTAATAATATTTTGCAATATTGCTGTTTTTATTTTAACTTTTAATCAGATAAATACAGCACTGGTGAATATAGGAGCTTTTTTTTCATAATTCATTAAACAAATCTTATGAATAGTAAGTGTATAAAAATTCAGCAAACTAAAGTACATGCTAATGTAACCTGAAATATTAATTTACTGTCGTAGTGCTTAATGTAGAAGTGGATGTTATATACAGCGGAATGGAAAATCATAACTTTTCCTTTCAAGATAGTTCATGTTTTTTATGGAAATATGTGGTGTGCCAAAATAAGAAGGTTATAAATTCCAGACCAGTAACCAAAATTATGCATGTAGTCCCACAGATTTCAACTTAATTATGATAAATGAATGAGTAGATTGTGATTACATGTGACCACTTAAATGGGCCATTCTTCAATGTGTCACACATGAACCCATAAAACCAAATAACGTTTCGCCATGATAAATGTGAAAAGTTTTCAATCCAACTGTCCTCTTGTGGTATGTTTATGGAGAATTAATGAACCTTGGATTAAATCTCAAGGCTGTTCGATTCTCTCAGCCGACAATGACCCAGTTATTAATGAATGTTTGATTAACACTGAGTTACGCGAATGCCTTTAATTATCGCGTTCGACGTGAAAATGTGAGGCGATCAACCTTGCATCACAGTGTCAGCTGAAGTCAACTCTTTCTGGATTTCTCCTCATTTACAGCATTTATTCTGACAAATGTTGTAACATGCCAACGGAGGATGGAGCCTGGCTATTGTTTGAGATCCCAGCATGCTTCTGGCTGCTTAGGAACCAACAATAATGACCCGCTTTTTCCCCTGCTGCCCTAAGTTTGAGAAATCCTCTCTATCCTACTTTTGAGAATTGGTGCCACATTCTTCTGATGACGCTTCGTTTCCATTCGCTGCAGAGTCAAATATTCTTGTAGATAAAGTCGCATCAGTTTCATTCCATAAACAACAATTCCAGAAAATCCTTAAAATAAATAAGATACCGGAATGTCATATTAATAGAATAATGCAGATGGTATAAACATGATTATGACTTCAGCTACGCTTCTGTTTTACATAGAAAAGTGTGTGACAGGACAATGAAACTCAGGCAAGGTGACCTTTGGCTGATTTATGGGCTGTGGCTGCTAAGCCCCAAAGGAAGAGAGATTTGTCATCAGTGTCCCACCAGTGTAGGGTTACACCAGCTTCAAGTCATCTAGTCCTCCACTTTGGGCATCGGGTGGCATAATAACACAGATTATAAGCATGTTGCATCTCTATTTCATACCACTGGGCAGTATTGGATACTATAGTTTGCACATCAACTTGCACATGGAATAGTGCACCATTCCCAGCATTCCTTCCACATACTGTACATCTGGACTGACTGCGTTATGAGCTGTGTGGATCTGAATCATAAGTATCGAGGCTATTGCGAGGGGGTTAACATTTTAAACAGTGCTTTCTCGACCTTTTGACTCTAAAGCAGACACATTGTCCAACGCAGTATTAAAAATTGCTCCTCGCACAATAAGCCACTTTTCAGTGTTTACTCTTCAGTTATAACAAAGCTACTTATTTTTATGTTTACTTATTTTTTGTTTCAAGAATGGTATTAAAAGTAACACATTTTTTTCTTAAACATTTTTTATTAAGAAATACATTTGAAGTTTACATCTTGAGTTTATTTGATATAATCGTATTTTATATAATCATAAATCATTTATGTCAATGCGAATTTTATTGATTAACTGGTTGTGAACTGCTGTTTTAAATCACGGGCAAGTTATTAAAACTGAAAGAATGAATAAATGAATGAATGAATGAATGATTTGTTGATGGGATGGATGGATGGATGGATGGATTTTTTTAAACAAATATCATTAATCATAAACTGTTATTTCATTATTAAGATAATTATATTTTTGGAGAGTTTTTTGGGTCAGTACGGATTTTTTCAACTTGACCTTACCTTAAAATTGTCACAGATTAATAAATTATTTTCTAAGAGACACTGGCACACAGTCATTAGATCTCTACAGGGATCTGCTCTTTGATATTATATTATATTATATATAATATTATATATAATATTTTGCATATTAGTAATAATAAACTACCTATTTATTTTCTTTTATTTCAATATATTAACAGTTGTATCACTCTTTAATATTAATTAATTTAATGCCCCCGATAGTAGCATAATATTGTTTTTAGAATTCATTAATGAAAAACATGCTCATCACATATAAGTATTTTTGACTAACTGTGCATTGTATCATTGATCCTCTTGCTTGTATTGACTCAAAAGTAGCACCTCCGATGCATTTATGGCCCATAATAGGATAAGCTCGTGAAACTGAGAGTGTGTTAGCCTCCAATAAAGGCCTCTGCTGACATTAATAGCAATGCTATAAATTTAATTATATTTTTCAGGAAATAACCACGTTCCCTCAAACAATACAAACCCATGCAGGTTAATGAGGTGGTCAGCTGAATGAAAGAAGCAGAGCCATTACATAAGCGCCCGCCAGCACACCAAACCAGCATTACATAAATGATGAGCGAGGCGGAGGCTCACCGCAGACTGACTGAAGGTTATCAGCTGCCCTGCTCTCGTGGGAAAACCTGTGTGCTGAGAGCTCACCTTAGAGTCGGCAGATCTGAGCCATCACTGCAAAGAAGCTAAATAAAGACAGGCCTATCAGCCGCACTCCCGAGGACAAGCTGAGGAAAGGTGGAGAGCTTGATCTGAATATGCGACAGGGCGGAGCCGTACTGAGCTACGGCAGTAAGAGGATTACGCTGATCTCTTGTTGTTGTTTTTGCATGGCTGTCTTACAGGAGCTCGAGGATGAGAGGATGACGGCCTGGCCTGCCTGTCCACACCCCCACAAACACTCTCAGCTGACACACACTGCCTTCGCTCACTTGCCAGGTTCTTCCAGGAACCAAGCGAAACAGAGTGAGTGGCTGGGAGTGGGTGTCGTCTGTAACTTATTTACATCCGCACTGAGTCTGCTTTCTGCGGCTGAGGCAGACAGACATCAATAGGAAGAAAAGCATGAATATGGATATGAGAAGTTCTGCTTCGGGTCCAAGTGACCCAGATGAAGATTCACATGACCCCTTCTTTCAGAGGTTCTCTATGCTTTTAGAAGTGTTCACACCTGGATGCTCAGTGGAGTCTACTAAATGATGCTACTCTAGAGAAAAAGCTAAAAAAAGTGATGCATATATACAGTTCAAAACCATTTATGCTGACTTTTTTTCTATTTCCTTTCTTTTTTTGTAAAGAAACGCTCACCTTAAGCTAAGCTTTATTTGATCAAAAATACTATAAATAACAGAATTATTCTGAAATATTATTACAATTTAAAACAGTTTTCTGATGTAATGTCTTGTCAAATGTAATTTATTCCTGTGCCACGGGAAAGCTGATTTTTCAGTAGCTGTTACTCCAGTCTTATGCATCAAAGCATCCTTTATAGATCAGGATGAATTTTTTTCAGTTACAGTTTTACCGCTTTTTTTCTTTTTGCTTTTTGCTTTAAATATGTGTTTATTTAATTAATATGATATAAAAGTTACACGTTAACACTCTCCTCCATTTCATCCCAGAAAATTTCTCTAATACAATATATAATTTCTCAGTCACTAGTGTTATAATAGGCTTTTTTTTCAATCAAATTAATGATCATATTAAATGATATCTAGTACAACAAAAGCGCATAATAAAAAAAAAAAAAAAAACAATAAAGAGGTACTCTACTGGGACTGTGAGGCTACATAATAAAAAAGAAAAGAAGAAAGAAAGGCTGGGAAACACTGTCCTGGAAGATCTGAAGTGGTGGGATGAATTTCAGTATTGCTCAAAGAAAGAGGTATCAAAGGGCCGCGTGTCTGCTTATTTTGTTTTCAGGAAAGTAGGTTGGTGTTAGTGCTTCAGTCATGGAGCATCCTTAAGAGGCTTGGTGCTTTTATCCAATTAAAAAGAGCTTCCTGGTGGCTGTCATTGCAGCCAGCTTTGCTTCTCAGTTAAACAGGAAAGTCCCATTCTCCAGCCACCTACTCAAGACACCTCAAAGACCGCTAAATCTGTTTCTTTCATCACCCAGCATCACGATCTGTCATGTTAATATAAAGTTGGTGAAGGTTATCAGCTTAATTAAATATCCAACAAAAGAACTGGATGAAATTAAAATACAGATGTAAACACACACACAAAAAATCTACAATTTCTTACTTGGCAAACGAAAGTAAATTAGTATTTGTTTAAGTGAAAAATATAATCGTATGCCAGTATTAGAATTATTTTTTACTTAAATTAAAACGTTTTTAAAACATCGCTCATAGCAATTAAACAAGCTGCATTTATAATTGCAATAACATTATGTTTTTTTTATCAGAGCTTCTGCAGTGAGCGAACACAATCAGAATAAAAACAACTGATAAACATCATCACAATAATCCACAAAGAACTCCAGTCCAACACTTTAAACTGTGAATCCATAACACAATGTTTCATCCAGTAAAAAAGTCTATCTCTTTATTGTCTCTTTCTGCATTAAAATCTATCAAATATATTTGTTTAAAACAATTCTTTTACTTTTTCAAAAAGACTTACTAATATCAACTGAAGCTCTAGTGGATTACTTGAGGATTATGACGCTTTTGTCAGCTGCTCTGACTTCCACCTATTCACTGGAGAGTGATCCAGAAGACATTTGATTTGGATTGATTTACTTCACAAAGCTACCTTTGCCTTTGTTTTCACTAGGAGCATACAAGATAAAAAATACTGGCTGTGACAATAATTTCTTTTTTGCTCGTGGAAAGAAGTGTGTCATCTACAGTGGAAAAACAAGCTGCCTCCAGCCATCCTTTGCTTCTTTCCCGGCTTTAAAGATCCCATCTGGTGGGTAGCAGGCTGAGCGATGAACTGTGTTTGTTTTTAAATACATTCTGAAAGCCTCTCATGCCGTCTGGTAAAATGTAGATGAGTCACAGAGAGGTGAACGGCTTTGATAAGAGAGGAATGAAACTGCATCTTTCAAGCCTCTCTCCGCTAGCATCACGCTGAGAGTCACCCCATTAACCTGAGAGATATTGCCTGGATCCTCTCAGCCGCTTTAGGCCAGTACACAGAAACAGAACTCGCCAACGCTCGCGCCCCAAGGTAGGTGATGCGGGTCTCTCTTTGTCGGGCATAGGCGCTACATTAGCGGTACACGCTCGAAAACTACGAAACCCAAACTCTGCCTGCTCACATTTCGCTTCACTCTGCGCTGGATAATGGCGACAGCATCTCTGAAAATGCGAAGGAATTATTAATAGTGTAGAGATTTACACTCTGGGCTGGCCTTTCACTAAAGACTTCTTTAGAGGTCCGGCTAGATCTGTGTTGACTGGCAGAGTGGTGGGTGAGGGAAGTGATATCCAGTTCCATGGATGTGTGAAAAAATTCATGAGATCAGGCTGATCTATTGCACTCTCAGGTGAGATGGCTGTGAAGAAAGGATAGCATCACAGAGTGGGAGCTACAGTACTGGGCTGGAAAGTAATCAGTGAGACTTCTATTTTGAAGCAAGCAAGAGCCTGTGATGGTGTATAATGTGCTTTATGTCCTGTGTATAGTGGGAACAAAGAAAACATCAAAATAAAGTTCAAACAAAGACTCCTAGACTACTCCAGTCAGTCAAGTATACTTTACAAAATCTATATACCCGAGTAGATTATTTTCCTTTGAGGTTTTACTGTAAAATGCAATTCTAAGAAGCTTTCTGCATTTGCCCGGTTCTTCTTATGTATTTTGGCCTAGCTTTTGTGTATCTGGGCAGTTTGTGATATATCAAGTTTATTTCCATAATAGCTTTGTTAAGAATGTGCACCTAATTTGAAATGCTGATGTCAGTGTAATACTGTCTACATGTTTTAATGTTTTTATTTTCTATTATTAAGATAATAGAGTAACTATTGTAAGGCAATTAGATTTACTTCTGAGGGTTATTAAGGTGTTTCTCCATGTGCAACATTATTACTACGCAGAATGTTGATGACAATATGTACACTGACTAAAATGATGAATCATCAAGTTGATGCAGTCATCCGCATGATTGTGAAATTTATCATGATTTCTGAGTAAAATGGTGAAAAGAGAAAGTTCTGAAGCAAAAAAATTGATGTTCGATTTTTTGATTAATTTTTACTGTGCACTATACACTAACGAACACACACACACACACACACACACACACACACATTACATCAATTCAGAATGGTGGAGACTTTATACTGACACTATTACTTTTAGACTGACTCAAACAATTATTTTTAAGAACCTAACTCCAACTTACCTCTCTTACAGAAAACCAGTTTGTACTGCTATACACTTTCAGACACAACATCACTTATTGCAGGCCAGTATCCACAATGTTAAAATTTCAGGTTTTACTTTATCCTTGTGGGGGACAATGCAGCATAAACTCAGTATACACAATAACACACACGCTAATTTATATTAGATTTGGTCTAAAAATGAAAATAACAGTGAAGTATGTTCATCCAGTCTCGCCAAACACTGTGCAAGAGTCTATAAACAGTGGCTGATAATTCCTTCCACTATTATTCCACCGCTCTAACCTGTTTCTTTTATGCAGATATCAGCTGAGTATAATTTTAAAGAAGCTGAATAGTATCTTAAACTATATTTTTGCGTAAATATTCGAATATAAAAGGCAGTTTGCGCGGGCGCTGCAAAGTCCAGCTTTAGTCCATCATGATAAGAACACCGCCTTACGCTTTATTTCACACTAGGATTGTATTAAGATTGTAAACTTGTGAACTTTTTTTGCATCACGGCTATGAAACAAAACCTGCAAGTTCAGACTACATCAGACTACAGTCAGCATGATAATTCAGCAAGAAGTGCAAAGACATAAACATGGCCTGTAGCCTGACACTATTCTAAAAAACAAGTGACAGATGAAATTATTCTGCTAGACTAGTTTTGGTCTGCTAGTTCTAAGCCATCCGGGACATTGTCATTTGACAACCTGAAGGTGAAAGAAGAACTGCTTGATGCAGTCCATTGCATCTTATTTGAATGGGCACATTTTGTCACTCTATGGTAGATACTAGGAATATAATGCAGGAACGAGGGCAGAGAGTAACGCTTAACATTTCTGTCTGGAACAGCCATAATATAGCATAAAATCTCCTATTTTGATCTCACATTCTACTGTGACTGTCATGTAAATCTAATTATACTCTCTGTTTGTAAAGGCAAAAATGCTTCTTCAACACATACCTCAAGATTTCTCAGTCGCTTTAGATTGTATTTGAATGATCAATGGGTTGACTAAAGTTATGTATTATATTTAGTCAGGTACACATCTGTGTGCAAAAAATTGGGCATTAAGAGATGAAAATTGACCTTGTACAGACGGTACAGCAAGTAAGACACAATGAGCACAAACGTATACAGTTAGTTTGATTTAAAGATCATTTATTTTAATATTTATAAATAAAGTGAAATAAATGTAATTAAACTACAGCCATAATCCGATCTCTTTTCTATAATGTAAAGGATCTTCACGATTCAGCCTTAACTTGGTCTGGGGAATTGGACAGCTTACAGTGTATAATTCAAAGGAAAAATTTTCCCTAAGTTTATTATGCCTTTTGCAGGATAACGTAAGACCATCTGTTTACGAACTGAAATGCATCAGACGAGATGGTAAAGATGACTTGCAACAGCAAGAACAGGAGTACATCAACAAAAGAATGGCTAGTAATAGAAAAGTTTTGTAAAGAGGATGGGTATATATGTTTGATAGAGATTTATTGCACCCAAAGAGTGTCAATCGTTCTAAGGGTTCATACTTTTCCACACTACTGTGAATAAATACACTGCGCTTTTCACAAAAGAAATCACCATTGTTTCCTATATAAATTGTCTACAGACAAAGTATTGAAAAATGAAAAGATCGAATCTAATTTTACAGTGACCAATCTGGCGTCTACATACTTTTAAAGCAAATTGAATGGAAAGGACGCTAATAGTTCACATGCACAATGTACTTTCGGTAAATCTCCAGCCACCTTATGCCTCTATTCTGCTGGGAAAAGAATATCTCTAAGTGTACTGAAATAACAAACAGTCTCCTGCACTGCTGTGCATGATTTATGATCTCCTGTAATGTAACAGTCACTTCTATAACATAGTGAGAAAAGCTCCCAACACCTCTTACGCGCTGGAGTGTGGTGAAAGCAAAACAGAAGAACACGCGAACTCTATAGCTATTATTGAGTAATTTATGTAAAGTGCAATACTGTATGGCGAGAGAAATGCAACTACTCTGAGCCTGTGGACGGTAAAGTGTTTTAGTTTATAGGGGAAGAAATGTGTAATGCCCATTCAACCGCTTCTGCTTTTGGGCTCTTTTCCCCCTCTCTGCAACTAAATGTTTCCTCCTCACCTCCATCTGCATCCAATGCTTTGGCAGATGTACGTACTCAAGCCAAGCATGAAGTCGAAATAGAAAAAGTGGGATAGTTAAATCTACTTGGACAACCGCAATATATACTGTCATCCTCCCGACTTTCCTCTGACATCCGATCTTCTATCTCCAAAACCTGCACTGACATCTCCACCTGCACAGTGTACATTTTTCTCTTGTCCTCTCTCTGCCATCATAATTCACTTTAATACTACTTCTTAGAAAGTGGGTAAGATCACTGGTACTTTGTCTCAACTTGACAACTCGATGCCCACCTCCTCTTCCACTGTTCCACCACAAACAGCCCCTCCTGAGTCCCTTCAACTCTACTTCCCACAATAAAAAATACTGCAGGTTTTATCCATTCCACACTCTTGTCTTCTTTACCCATTTACCTTCTCCTATGTATTGTACTATAAAATGAAAAGATACTTGAGGTAATTATTCAATGTTCTTCAGTCTGTACCTAGCAGAACCCTGTGGAGAATTT